>NW_024881605.1:147500-150000 GCF_019059575.1 Amphibalanus amphitrite | reverse complement strand
AACTTTTAAAATCAAATCAACTTTTGAAATGAAGTTCACAAGAAAAACCAATAGTTGTAGCTTACTGATTGTTTAAACATAATGATGCAAGATGTGTCTCCCAGATTGAACTCATATTTCAATTGAAAACTGAAAATGCAAAACAGAAGATGGGTCTGCGGAGTCACTGAGATCACAAGGTGCTCAGTCTTGATTGTTGGTAGTTGAAGATGTTGAGAGAACTCGTGAATCTGCATACCAGGTCCTGACTTGCTTGATTGATCAAAGCTATTTTAATTGTCATAATTGTGTGTAGTGACTGTGCAAAGTGCTGCTGCGCAGGGGCGTAACTTTTTGGTTTTCGTTGGGGGGGCAACGCTGTCAGGGGCGCCTTTTTAAGGGCATGGGGGCGCCTCCCCGTGACTGTCTAGAAATAAGTCTTATTTCAGTTTACGGCAGCATTTTTTTCTTTTACCATAGCACGTTGTTTTTTGTGCCGTCGTGTTTTGGCACGTTATGTTGCAGTTTTTTTCTGAAATAGCGCGCCAAAAGCGCGGAATTATTTTGAAACCAAATACATTTTGAAAGCAATTTGGGGACCAGAGACGGCGGCGGGTAGTGGAATTGGGGACCAGGGTAGTGACGCCTTATTAAACAACGCATATGGTAGTTCTTCTAAAGAAACGAGACGAACTGATGAATTGACAAAAAGAAAAGAAAAAACAACTGATAAAAAGGCGAGATTAAAGAAACAAATCTGTAGAACTTTACCCCACGCAGAAGCAAGGGACGTTTTTACGCCTCCCCTTTTAAGTTAAGAACACACTTCATACTGCATCTTTTCCGCACGTGTTCTAGAAGCAAACCAGTGGCAAAAATTTGCCCTCATCGAAAAAAAAAATAAAAAATTGCCCCCCCACCCGCCCGCGCCGGGCCGGGGGGGAGGGAGTGAACACCTCCCCTGCGGTAAAACTCCGCGCCGCCGTTTTTGGCACACCTGTTCATGCATCTTTTTTTTACACATGTGCAAATTTCAGACCCAGAGCTCTCAAGGTCAGGTCACCAGGTCACGTCAAAAGACCTCACCTCAGAAAAAAGTTGCAATCCTCGTCATAGCTACACCGACGGAACGATCGCCTTGAAACTTTCAGCGATTGATAAGAGTAACAGTATGTATAAAATGTTGATCTCGGAATTTTGATATCAGTGACCTATGGTCAGGTCAATTTTGCGACCTCTCCATTACCTATAAGTCAATGGGAGAAAATTGAAATGAGCCTTTTTTGGACGAATGGTATTTAGAACCCTCTCAAACATCGTTTTATAGGTAAACATAATACACTGAATTGGAAAAAATGCACCTGTGACCCCTCTGTGTGCCCTTGAGGTCATCTCAGGTCATGAACGGTCACCACCAGTTTTTTGGCTGTAACTTTTGATAAAGGCGTGCTAGAGCGATGAAAACACGTCAGATGTATTCAGCTCGACGATACGGATCGACTGATATGCAACATGACCCTTTTCGGTCAGGTTATGACCTTGACCTGAGGTCAAATTTTAAAAATGACCTTTCAAGGTCAACAAATAGTTCATTCGACGCGTCTCGACGAGAGGAACATGATGCTGCCAAAAGTAATGTCGTGACACTCTTGAGTCAAAAGTTATTGCCGAAAAACAGTTTTCGTGAAAACTGCTATTTTACAGTTTTTGCCCTCTGGAGGCTAAACCGTTGACCTGAGGTCAAATCTGAGAACAGTGGTCAGAAAGGTCTGTAAAAGGGCTATCGAATGCGCTTTTCCGCGGCGCTGTAGCTCTACTGATCCCGAGTTAGCCGTTGCAATTTCCAAAATTGTTGAAATGGCCTACATTTGACCTTTGATGACCTCTGGCGACCTGACCTTTGATCTGACCCAAAAAATGACCGAAGTGTTTCCGTCATTATTTTTGACGCTCTTTCGAATGCTGCTTACTGCGTGTCGCTACGTGGCCCAGGAGCCGAGTTAGACCAGACACCCCCTCCCCGCCCGGCGCGGAAGTCGCGGAGCACCAGCCCGGCGCGGGTTAATCCCAGGCTGAGAGCGTTCAAGCTTAGGTCACCCATATACCTCTGTATACCGAGACATGCAGAAGTCTGTGGCTCACCAGGTGATATCAAGTTATCACGAAATGATACAAATTACTCCTGCTTTGAACTAGAGGTGGCAAAACGTGAAAATTTTGGGAACCAGACTCGAACCAGACCCGGCTGGACATTTCTGGAACCAGTCGGACCCGGTCTAAGTTGGAATCGGAACCAGTTGAACCCGTTCCCCAAAAGTCAATTAATACAAACCGTTTGTAGAAATCATTAATTGCATCGTGTAAAACACCCCTTTTCCCACTGATAATACTTATGAGCTACAGTGTGCAAAGGGGAACATACATGAGCAAATGTTTTCTTTCCATTCACTTCATATTTTGCAATCATATGTAGTGTATCATATGATGGATGATGATGTAAATAATAAACCAAATTATTACA
>NW_024881605.1:0-142500 GCF_019059575.1 Amphibalanus amphitrite | reverse complement strand
ATTTTGACTTATTTTGGCGATTGTTAATTATTTCAACACAGCATGGAATAGATAGCGTTCATAGCTTGCTGAAGAATATGGCTTTTGCTGAGTTATTATCAAGTTATCTGTGATTTGGTGCGCCGTGATCGTAGCATTATGCAAATTATATCAACTTTTAAAATCAAATCAACTTTTGAAATGAAGTTCACAAGAAAAACCAATAGTTGTAGCTTACTGATTGTTTAAACATAATGATGCAAGATGTGTCTCCCAGATTGAACTCATATTTCAATTGAAAACTGAAAATGCAAAACAGAAGATGGGTCTGCGGAGTCACTGAGATCACAAGGTGCTCAGTCTTGATTGTTGGTAGTTGAAGATGTTGAGAGAACTCGTGAATCTGCATACCAGGTCCTGACTTGCTTGATTGATCAAAGCTATTTTAATTGTCATAATTGTGTGTAGTGACTGTGCAAAGTGCTGCTGCGCAGGGGCGTAACTTTTTGGTTTTCGTTGGGTGGGCAACGCTGTCAGGGGCGCCTTTTTAAGGGCATGGGGGCGCCTCCCCGTGACTGTCTAGAAATAAGTCTTATTTCAGTTTACGGCAGCATTTTTTTTACCATAGCACGTTGTTTTTTGTGCCGTCGTGTTTTGGCACGTTATGTTGCAGTTTTTTTCTGAAATAGCGCGCCAAAAGCGCGGAATTATTTTGAAACCAAATACATTTTGAAAGCAATTTGGGGACCAGAGACCGGGGGCGGGTAGTGGAATTGGGGACCAGGGTAGTGACGCCTTATTAAACAAAGCATATGGTAGTTCTTCTAAAGAAACGAGACGAACTGATGAATTGACAAAAAGAAAAGAAAAAACAACTGATAAAAAGGCGAGATTAAAGAAACAAATCTGTAGAACTTTACCCCACGCAGAAGCAAGGGACGTTTTTACGCCTCCCCTTTTAAGTTAAGAACACACTTCATACTGCATCTTTTCCGCACGTGTTCTAGAAGCAAACCAGTGGCAAAAATTTGCCCTCATCGAAAAAAAATAAAAAATTGCCCCCCCGCCCGCGCCGGGCCGGGGGGGAGGGAGTGAACACCTCCCCTGCGGTAAAACTCCGCGCCGCCGTTTTTGGCACACCTGTTCATGCATCTTTTTTTTTACACATGTGCAAATTTCAGACCCAGAGCTCTCAAGGTCAGGTCACCAGGTCACGTCAAAAGACCTCACCTCAGAAAAAAGTTGCAATCCTCGTCATAGCTACACCGACGGAACGATCGCCTTGAAACTTTCAGCGATTGATAAGAGTAACAGTATGTATAAAATGTTGATCTCGGAATTTTGATATCAGTGACCTATGGTCAGGTCAATTTTGCGACCTCTCCATTACCTATAAGTCAATGGGAGAAAATTGAAATGAGCCTTTTTTGGACGAATGGTATTTAGAACCCTCTCAAACATCGTTTTATAGGTAAACATAATACACTGAATTGGAAAAAATGCACCTGTGACCCCTCTGTGTGCCCTTGAGGTCATCTCAGGTCATGAACGGTCACCACCAGTTTTTTGGCTGTAACTTTTGATAAAGGCGTGCTAGAGCGATGAAAACACGTCAGATGTATTCAGCTCGACGATACGGATCGACTGATATGCAACATGACCCTTTTCGGTCAGGTTATGACCTTGACCTGAGGTCAAATTTTAAAAATGACCTTTCAAGGTCAACAAATAGTTCATTCGACGCGTCTCGACGAGAGGAACATGATGCTGCCAAAAGTAATGTCGTGACACTCTTGAGTCAAAAGTTATTGCCGAAAAACAGTTTTCGTGAAAACTGCTATTTTACAGTTTTTGCCCTCTGGAGGCTAAACCGTTGACCTGAGGTCAAATCTGAGAACAGTGGTCAGAAAGGTCTGTAAAAGGGCTATCGAATGCGCTTTTCCGCGGCGCTGTAGCTCTACTGATCCCGAGTTAGCCGTTGCAATTTCCAAAATTGTTGAAATGGCCTACATTTGACCTTTGATGACCTCTGGCGACCTGACCTTTGATCTGACCCAAAAAATGACCGAAGTGTTTCCGTCATTATTTTTGACGCTCTTTCGAATGCTGCTTACTGCGTGTCGCTACGTGGCCCAGGAGCCGAGTTAGACCAGACACCCCCTCCCCGCCCGGCGCGGAAGTCGCGGAGCACCAGCCCGGCGCGGGTTAATCCCAGGCTGAGAGCGTTCAAGCTTAGGTCACCCATATACCTCTGTATACCGAGACATGCAGAAGTCTGTGGCTCACCAGGTGATATCAAGTTATCACGAAATGATACAAATTACTCCTGCTTTGAACTAGAGGTGGCAAAACGTGAAAATTTTGGGAACCAGACTCGAACCAGACCCGGCTGGACATTTCTGGAACCAGTCGGACCCGGTCTAAGTTGGAAGCGGAACCAGTTGAACCCGTTCCCCAAAAGTCAATTAATACAAACCGTTTGTAGAAATCATTAATTGCATCGTGTAAAACACCCCTTTTCCCACTGATAATACTTATGAGCTACAGTGTGCAAAGGGGAACATACATGAGCAAATGTTTTCTTTCCATTCACTTCATATTTTGCAATCATATGTAGTGTATCATATGATGGATGATGATGTAAATAATAAACCAAATTATTACAAATGCATTCAAATGTATTCAAAAAGACACACAAAGCTTTCGGTTCATGGAACCTTGATCACTGTGCAAATGAGTATAACAATCGCTGTAACCGTCTAAAAATTCTTTGAAATTAATCAGCCGCGTGTTTTCTTCTTCTGCTGGTCTACCACCGATTTTGCTGCCATTGACGACCAAAAGAAGAAAACACGCGGCCGATTAATTTCAAAGAATTTTTAGACGGTTACAGCGATTGTTATACTCATTTGCACAGTGATAAAGGTTCCATGAACCGAAAGCTTTGTGTGTCTTTTTGAATATATTTGAATGCATTTGTAATAATCTAGTTTATTATTTACATCATCATCCAACCTGTCATGGATACTAAACAAGTATCATATGATATAAGGTATAAGGTATATATCATATGACCAATAAGGTATTGGCCGGAGGGGCGCTTCATCCACCTGAAGGGGCACATTGATAAACGGATGGGGCGCCGCTCTGCGTGCGGGGGCATTAGTTATTAGCAAAACAGATGACATAAGACGTGCGTGTTGTCAGAGGGGCACCACTTTGGCTCGAGGGGCGCTTTTTAACCAATGGGGCACGCTATTTAGCTAAGTTTTTACTTGCCGCAAGCGGCGCACCATCCCTGAGGAACGTTACACAAACGACTGACGACTCTCTCGACATGGGCATCAGAGGCGCCCATATAGACCTCACAGGCGTCTCTAATTCCCATTGAGGCGCCCCTTTGGGCTTCAACTGGAGCTCCTCTTTCTATGGGCCTCGGAGGCGCCCCCATTTGGCATGCAGTCTCCCCTCTTTCGTATTGGGGCGCCATTATGGCCTTAATGGGCGCCCCTTTTTCATGTGGGCGCCCCCTATACTATAGACCTCAGAGGCACCCCGAAGGGCCTCAGAGGCCAATAAGGTGCCCCTCTTTCGCATGCAGGCGCCCCTGTGGCCATCTCAGGCGCCCGTGTTTTGCATTGAGGCGCCCCTGAGGACTTCATGGGAGCCCCTCTTTCGCATGCAGGCGCCCCCACGGCCTCAGAGGTTCCCCTCTCACGCATCCCATTTCCATAGGCGATGGCGCCCCTTGAAAGATGGCGCACGCGCTCCTATGACGCCGCTGGCCCGTGAGGGCGCCTTTCGGGCCTGGGGGCGCCCACCAAGGTTGGGGGGGGGGGCAAACGGAATGTTGGGGTGGCAAAATTTCAAGTTGGGGGGGCACCTGCCTCCCAAAAGTATACAAAGTTACGCCCCTGACAATGAGGGGCTATGTGGATACCTAGAGGGGCGGCACCATTATATTGGTGGGTTCCTCTGACACTTCGAAGGGCGTCACTGACACTATAAGGGGCGGCACTAACACTTTAAGGGGCAGCAGCATCATTTTGAGGGGCGCCACCAACTTGTTGGCGGGCAGCACCATCACATTCAGGGGCGGCATCATCTTCTTGAGGGGCGGCATCATCTGCTTGAGGGGCGGCTCCATCACAATGAGGGGCTATGTGGATGCCCAGAGGGGCGGCACCATTATATTGGTGGGTTCCTCTGACACTTCGAAGGGCGTCACTGACACTTTAAGGGGCGGCGCCAGCACTTTAAGGGGCGGCAGCATCATTTTGAGGGGCGCCACCGACTCGTTTGCGAGCAGCACCATCACATTCAGGGGCGCCACCGATACTGAAAGGGGCGGCATCATCTTCTTGAGGGGCGGTATCATCACATTGAGGGGCTCCTCAGATGCTTAGAAGGGCGGCACCATTACATTGAGTGGGTCTACTAACAGATTTAGGGGCGGCACTGTCACATTGAGTTGCGGGATCATCACTTTCTGTTCGCACGCCGTTTGCAGAGACGGGGAGTTGTCGTCGAACGGGCTGTATTTACTGCCGTGGTGCCGTAACTGCACACAAACAAAAGAAAACATCTCAGTTTCGGCCATGTCAACACCACATTCATGACGTCATACAATAAAGGTCCACAACTAAAAATTGACACAAAATGCAGGAGCTTGTATTTTGCATACTGAGCGACTCAGAGATATGAAAATCACACCAACACACTCGGTGCACTGTCCTCTACTAGACCTAGAGCCGCAGGAGCGCCTGGTGGCCTTCGTCAGACACACGGCGGACGTTTGTCTTCACCTGTGCCATCAGCCTCTGGCACACTACCGCGGGAACTTCCTTCAGCTTTTTGACGATTCGTGACTGGAGTTCCTGTTCATTTTCTGCCTGCCAGCCGTCCTTGTATACCGATGCCTTCAGCAAAGCCCAAAACTTTTCTATTGGTCGGAGTTGAGGCACTGCAGGTGGGTTGTCGTCTCGTTTAACGACCTTTATATGAAGCCTCTTCAGCTCTTCCAGGACGGACTTTTCGTAATGGGCTGAGGCCAAATCTGGCCAAAAGATCACGTTTTCTTTAGCATGGTGTTTCTCAACGAAGGCCTTTAACCGAGGAAGGCACTGCTTTCGGTATGTTTCACCATTCATGGCACTCTTGTATGCCATGAAACTTTGGCTGCTCCCAGCGGTGGAAATGGCCACCCAAACCATCACCTTCTTTGGGTACTTCTCCTTACGTTGATATCTGACTTCTGGTGCGGTATTTTCTTTGTTTTCCGTATAATAACCTCTATTTGCTTGGACTTCCGGGCAGTGAAACGGAAAATAACTTTCGTCGTCCATGACAATGACTGTATTTTCTGATGGCTTCAGGTCACCCATCCTGAGCTTGCGACATCTTGTTTTTTGCTTTTCTTTCTGGGCTTCCGAGGCTCCCGACGTTTTTTCCCGGCGTCGATACTTCAGTGGTGTCTTAGACGACAGTATTTTAGACACATACTGTTGGGTGACATTGAATTTGGCTGCCGCACGTGCCTGCGACCTCCCGATTTTCTCGTTCATGTACTTCTTCAGGACTTTAACTTTTTGTGTGGGCATTTTGACCGCTGGCCGGCCACTCCCAGGTTTTCGGGTCAATGCCCTACCTTCATCACACTTCGAAATTACCCGGTAGATTGTTTTTCTCGGTACATTCATCACATAAAAATGTTTTACAGTATATGGTTTGCCCTTCGCCCAGTTTTCCATGTAAAACTGGCCAATGACCTTTCGGGGGTCATTTTCGTTCAGACCATCTAACGAATTCATGGTTTCAGTAAGAATGAAAAAGTTCAACGATCTAAAATAAGAACATTTTTATTTAGCTCGAGACCAAATTTCATCCTCATTGGTTTCTCCGTTCTGGAGATACAAACTGCCAAACTTTGTGTCAATTTTTAGTTGTGGACCTTTATTTCTATCACGAATCGTTACTTATCATACAAATACAATTTCCCTTTGTTTATATCTTATCTGACGCGTTTCAAATATATTGTTTACTAACTTTCGTATCTTATCTCGGAACACCTTTAAATACAAAAATGCAAACACTTTCAGTCGCAGTGACAAGTGATGATTGCATACAATTTCTTACAGATAATGACAGTCTAAATCCCCAGTTCAGTTCATACCGACAAGTTTGCCTCCCATGCGAAGTCTCAGCGTGCAAAACGGGTTCTTGGTCGCACCAACTTCGACCTCGTATAAGCGCCATTAGCACAACGCTGAAATGCACACAAAAGAGGAAAATATATCACAACTGTACCGATATACCATATCGTAAGCGAATAAATAACACACAACTATCAGAATTATCGCTCATATGCGTTTGTGGTCGATCGACAAGCTCAACAAAAAATTATCCACAAATTTGGCGCAGCGCCAGATTGCCTTCGTAGCATCGCCATTTCCTTTTATCATGTGAAGCTGCTTAATAATCAACACATATCGAAATGACACACTTACAAGCTGTAACACGGCGGTTTCTCGTGCCCAGGGCGGGGCGCGCCGGTGTTGTTGTCAGCCCTTGCCAGAAGAGATGCTCTGCCGGTCCAGGTGTATTGTTTCACGAGCACAACACAGCGAGATGGTCAGCTACGGTGTCGGTCGAGACCGATGCAGAAACACGTCCGGCGTGGGTGACGGCCGGGGGTCTTCTGCCCTCCCTTTGCCGGGGAGCTCTCGGCTCGGCTCACCCCGACCTAGTTCCTACCACATACTAGAATATAAAACTATCCTGCGTGACGGCCCGCTATTGGATTAAAACATTTTCGCTTTGAGACTCGTCTTGTGATTGGTTATTACTATGTCACCGCCCCTCGGCCCTCTGGTAGCGCTCAGAAGACACGTGTCAGATGAGTTGCCAATCGTCACGCGCTGGCACCGTGGTTGAGGGGGGCGTAGCATGATATCGTTCCAAGAAGCGCGTCAGAAGCATTGGTGGACATTAACCAGGTCACTATTCTGCGCGGGCCGGCATGAATGACGGATGGCGGGCATCAGGCTGGCGCGACTCAGCGGCACCGTCGTGGCGGGCTGGAGACAATGAGTCACACATGGATAAACTATGACGCGCCGTTGGGCCGACCGCGGGGTCAGCTGCGGTGAGCTGAGTGCGGGCGGAGAGCGGCAAAGGTAGCGAGCGTTGAAAATGCGAAAATGAAATATAGCCACTACGCAGGTATAATTAGACTACGAACTAATTAAGCCTAAACCCATAAAATATAAGCAGCAATTAATGCAAGGCAACGGCGATAAGCAATGACACACACTTTACAAGGCTACATACAAACCAATACCTGTATCGAAATATCACTCACCCGTTGATATTCTACATAAAAACAAACACAAAGGCACAGACCACTGACCAACCGGCCATTCGTCTGCATTCGTCCCCCACGTCAGTAGGCGGAACTATGGTCATGAGTACCCAAATATAGGAAGGTTCCCATTTTTGGGAACGGAGTTCCCAAATATGGGAACGGGCGTTCCCATTTATGAGAACGGAAGGCAATTTTTCGGCCGTTCGCCCACTAAAACTCATAAGTGCATCACGTCTCAAAAAAGTGCACGCTGATTTAAGTATCTACTAAATCTCCATAAAGTTATCTTTAATCTGACCGTGGAACAAGGAAATTGACCGTGGAATGACATTTTTAATGATTTTTTAAAAATGACAGAATGGTGGAAATATGGGTTATACGACATTTAACGTGCAATTTTAAAGAAAATGAAGCATTTTTTAGTTTGAGGTAAAGTATAATAATTTTCGCCTGGTTATGAACTTTCATACTATCGACACCAGATGCTGACAAATGCAAGCGAAGACGCGGACGGTCCCGAGGTAATATTGTTGACTTTTGGTGTCGGGGCGGACGACCGCGTGGAACGTGAGTGAATTTACCGAACTACTGTTGTAAACTCAGTTTAAGCGGTTGAAAATTATTCAGCTGTATTTTATCAACCCTGAAAGACATATTTTATTTGGATGCTAGCTGTTTAGCGTTGCTTTTAAGGAGCGTCATGAGCGTGGTTTTTGCCTTCGGTATTTTTAAGCACGATCGTTTTGGGGGAATTTGTTTTATGCAGGTCGCCCTGTGTGGCTTATTTATAATTTTTATGCTGATTTTGATCATTTCTAGTGCCCATCCTACCAGGCTTTTTGCCACTTACACTCATGAAGAAAGGAAAAAAGTAGATTTATATTGGGACTAGGTGTTTTGAGAGTGAAACATTTCAGCGTTCCCATTTTTGGATACTTACTTGTGCTCGTCAACTATCAGTGTTAAACAGACAGGTGTTTTACATGCCTCCACCCTCGGCGCGGACGGTGTATATAGGCATAGAAGACCTTGTTGAACATCGCTGAGCGTTGTGAATTACGTAATCCTGCAGAGCGGGGCGTGCCCGCTGCGGGATCGACGGGATAAGAGCGCAGAAGACCCGGCGAAACATGCGGCGGTCTTGCCGGAAAGTCATCTTATGATTGTTGCGTTAACAATAACCTGCGGCGTTGGACGTGATGCTTGTTAATGAAAAGAGCCCGTGAAAGGCGTCGGTGAAATCGTTCCCAATTTTGGGTACGCCGTTCCTATAATAAGGAACGCTTGCAGCGCCAGTGTACGAGAGCGTTCCCAAATTTGGGCACGCGGCCCGGGCGGTGGACTGCTTTAGAAATAGAGGAACGATTTGAAGCTACGATGGGCCTTACAATATCAAACTCTTTTCCAACAATATTGAGACAAATATCAGGCGGTTCACGATCGTTTTATATTTTTTGGACGTCATTTCACGGTTCTTCTTGTTTTAAACAATGCCTACATGGCGTTCCCATATTTGGGTTTATCGTTCCCAAACATGGGAACGAAAATGCGTTCCCAAAAATGGGCACGCTTGACCATAGTTCCGCCTACTGACGTGAGCCGGCCGAGCGTCGCGCAGCGGCCGTGACCTTCACAAGGTTCGGCCTTCAGCCGGCTCTGAGTAGAGCTGCCGCTTTACAGAAACACGAGAGCGCCGGTGCGCCGACGAGGCGGCGCCAACACTTTCTATAGACGGCTGCTTCACTTTAAGAGGCGGCATTATCATTTCCTACATGACGGGGTATGTCTTAAGCACAGCACGAGCCGGGCAGTAAAACTATGACCAAGAAACTGTCGGTGTCAAAATGCCATGTTATTTGATAGGCCGGGCAGGAAACAAAAGTTTACTGCCCGAGTTTACTGCCCAGGGCAATGACCTCTAAACTACAGTTAATCGCATTAGTCCAGAGGTATAATTGACAGAGAATGTATAATTGACATCATTATTGCATGATATTTGCCGCGTAAAATTAGAAAACTAACATTTTTTGGTAAATATCTGCTCTGCTTATCAAGGGTTTTGAAATATTTTGTATTGGTTACAAAGCCGAAATTATGGTAAGATATGCGCCTATTAATCGAAATCCGTTATCGCTTGTTGTCTTATCTTCGTTTGATATGTCCACTGATACCTTGGGCCTAAGTTAATGCGTTTTTATTTGGCAGTTGTAGTCCTTTCCTCGAAACAAACATGTAAAATATGGAAAATATGTATAATGTATTTAACGAACGTTTAGCCATAGGGCATATCAACAAAGTACGATTACATAAATAAAGCAAAGATTCTTGCAAGAACACTGGGAAAATTCACGTTTAATCACTAGGAATATTACCTTCTTCTTGTTCTTATGTCGTGGCAAATCATTCAAGTATTATGTTCCTTGGATATCCAATTGTTGTGGCGCCATTCTAAGTTGATATTTTCAGACGTGATTCTTTTTGAAGTAAGGTATTTTGATGCATTTTCTTCTGTAAATTTCCTTTAAGGCTTTATCCACAGCAGTAGCGCAATCACTGTTAGGAAAATATGGACAAAACAATGGTATAAAAGTGTCACCAAAACCTGTCGAAACTAACCTAGGCCCTGTTCGGGTCCGCGCAAAATATTTTGCTGAGTGTGAGGTCACACATGCGATGATGTCAGCCGCCTGGCTCCGCCCATGCTCCGCCCCCTCTCCGCCGGTTCGCAAAGCCGAGGGCCACGCGACACGCGGCGAACCGTGGCGCGTATGGACTGGTGTGTTTCGTTCAGTTACTAAGTAAAATGCGTTCAAATGTGGTTAATAGCAATGTGCCACTGAAAAGAAAGATAATGATACCAAAACAACACCATACTAACCACTTACAATAAGACATATATGAGGGTAAACTTTAATCCGCGCCACTTTCGCCTCCTGCAGCTACTATTTTCTTCTTGCGCAAAACTGAAAGATTTTGCGCGAGCCTACGTCACACGTGTGACGTCATACGCCGAAGGGCGGAGCCTGGCACCCGAGAGATCCCTACTGCGCATGCGTGGTGCAAAATTTTGCAGTAGGATGCGCTGCCCGAACAGGGCTCTAGTATGCGGCATGTAGGAAAAATCTTACTGACCTCAGCCGTACGAAATTATTTGGAAACTCGGCTTGCAAAATTTGACTCCGGCCCTCGTGCTTCGCACTCGGGCCTACGTCAATTTTGCAAACCTCGTTTCCAAATAATTTCGTCGGCCCGGTCAGTAATATACAGGGTGATTTTTTTTACTTGTTAAAAAGTAATGAGGTCTAGTGGCATTAAAATATAAATATATATTGCAATATTATATACCAGGATGACAAGCATTCTGGGACATTTTGATTTCATGCAGACACAATGTGAAGGAACGTCCATCGTGCATTTTACTTGTGCTTGAAGTTGCCCCCTCTCTCACCAACACGAATCAGCCCGCCTGGGCACGTGCTAAACAGCACCGCGGACTCCTAGACCCTTTAGGCGGACTGAAAAGGCTCCTATCACCCATTTTTAGCTCTGCCAGATATTTCCAATGTTTTCTTGTTATATCTGCCATAGCTGGGTCCAAAAACTAGAAGTCTATGAAGGGCAGGTCGAGGATTTCGATACTGGCGGCCCTGGTGGTGTCTCATTCGCTGTTTTTCTTTCTCCCTGAAGACTGATTCTTCAGAGGCTGCACATACGCCAGATGGACCGTTTGAAGGTTATTTATGACTACAAGCTTGTTCGTGCATTATTTAACGTCTTTCTGGGATATCTCCTCGATGATCGCATGCTTCGAACTGCCTCAATGCTTCAAAATCATCGTTTTGTGTCGTTCCTTACTGAACGGCAGTGGACCATGCGTGCCCGATTGGTGGGACATTTTCAGGCACCATTGGGGCCGAGGCCTTCGGTTAAAAGGGACAAATCATGACACCATACAAAATGTCCCAGATTTATCTATCACGTGCATTGCTTTTTTGCACGCGATTTTTCGATTTAGGGACCACCATTGACATTTACTTTTTAACAGTTAAAAAAAAATCACCCTGTATATTCGGAGGCCAGCAGCATCACTATGAATGACGGCACCTACTGTTAACGCCAGACCCCTTGAAACCCTAATTTTTCGCGATTATTTTTTAATGCGCGGAAGAATTTAAACCATATTTAGGAAATAGCTGTTTCAAGACCTGCCGAAACTTTTTCTTCAAATACGTTTTGTTGTCACTTAAATGTTTGTGGCACTTGTCATTGACTCGTAATGTTAACTGTTTTTCCATACTGGATAGAGGCTTTCATACGTCATATGACATTAGGCTCCGCCTACGACTGCGGCATTGACCCGTGCCCATCAGCGACCTCTGTACTAACGACAACCCTGCCATCTGTAAAGGACTATGCATTTCGCTGACGCTTCACGTGCTATGTATCAATTGCAGCAGACGGTCAAGTAAATGTTAGGCTCTTGTTGACTCTCGTATATAGGACCAAGAGACCATCACTCCTCAACCTACTATTCACACATGCTTCGAACAAACGTTAAATATTCCTAACAAATACGATGCTCGATGTAGGATATAGGTATGTTTGAAATACGAGCGAGCCTTATGATGTGAAGCGAAGGTAATTAATTAATTATTACGTTGTTCGATGGTTGCATAGCGATGTACAAATCAGCAACTACTTGATGACATCCGAAATCCCATTATCACATTAGTTATCTGCAACGCCATAGGCTTTAAATACCTACAGGTGAATATTTCCTAACCTTATGTCAGGTATATGCCATCTGCCCGTCATTTGCAGCTTATGAAAAATAAAACAAATATCAGCCGTCAGCGAACCTACCAGCATTGTACAAGCAATGCGCATTGAGCATTTATGGCTCCTCAGTCATCATGTCGCTCTTTGGGCACTGTCAGACAAGACGCTACGCACAACTCCGCCGGCTTTCGGCACCGCTCGACCGTCCCCGCTCCCCGCCACAGCGCGAGTACCGCGCGTCGGCCCGAAACCGCCGCAGGCCAAGACCAGGGGCGTAACTTTGTATACTTTTTGGGGGGGGGGGCAGGTGCCCCCCAACTTGAAATTCTGCCACCCCAACATCCCGTTTGCCCCCCCCCCCCCAACTTTGGTGGGCGCCCCTTGGCCCAAAAGGCGCCCTCACGGGCCAGGGTCGTAACCACGCTCAACAGATCGTGGTGAGAAAAAAAACTGCAATAGGAGCGCCATCCCTCAGGGGGGGGGGGGGGGCGCCATCGCCTATGAGCTTGGGACCTCTGAGGCCATGGGGCGCCTACATGCGAGAGAGGGGCGCCTATGAACTCCATAGGGGTGCCTCAATGCAAAAGAGGGGCGCCTGTGATGGCAATAGGGGCGCCTGCATGCGAAAGAGGGGCACCCTATTGGTCTCTGAGGCCCTTAGGGGTGCCTCTTAGACCTATGATAGTATAGGGGCGACCACGTGCAAAAGGGGGCGCCAAGGAAGGCCATAGTGGCGCCCCCATACGAAAGAGGGGCGACTGCATCATGTATGCCAAATAGGGATGCCTTTGAGGCCCATTTTAGAAAGAGGAGCCCAAAGGAGCGCCTCAATGGGAAAAAGGGGCGCCTGTGAGGTCTATAGGGGCGCCTCTGTTAGCCATATGGGCCGTTACATGCGAAAGAGGGGCACCTATGAGGCTTAATGGGGCGCCTCCATGCAAAAAGGGTAGGTCGTTTGTGTAAAGTTTTTGCGGGACGGTATGCCGTTTGCGGCAAATAAATACTTAGCTAAGTAGCGTGCCCCATTCGTTAACATGCGCCCCTCAAGCCAAAGTTGGTGCCCCTCTGACTACACTTACGTCTTAAATCATCCCTTTTGCTAATAATGGCGACCCTCGCACCACAGAGTGGCGCCCTTCCGTGTATCAATGCGACCATTGAGGTAGTTGAAGCGCCCCTCTGACAAGTACCTTATGCCATCATCCTTGCTAGAATAGCGCCCCCAGTCCGCAGGCTGCCGATTGGCTCCTGAAGGCGCCCCTCGTGCCAGTTTTGGTGCCCCTCTGCACTGAGTAATGAAATGTATGTGGCACTCGCACAGTGAGGCGCCTACCGATTTTAAGAGCGCTACTCGAGTCATAACCATCGCCCCTCTACGTATACCTAGAGGGGCCTACTATGCATTTCAGACCCCATGAGACCCTGTTTTTCGGCGATAATTTATTTAATATTTATCCAATTGGCTTCAAATTTTCGAAAAGCACATTTCAGCTCAAGCGCCAATTTTCGCTGATATGGTCTCTTAACAAAATATCAATTGCTAGGGCACTTGTCGTTGCCTCGTAATGTTAAAATCAGCTCCGTAAATCCGTCAGTGGAGTAGAGGCTATCCGTACGTAGGCGTGACGTCACAGGCACGTGACCATTAAGCTCCGCCCTCCCGGCGGACGGAGCGGTGACCTTGGCCGGTCAGTCGGAGGCGTGGAGCCGACGGGGCAGTAGCTGCCGGACCCAAGGCCGTATGCCGGACCGCGGCGGCTCGCATTGGACGTGGCTGCCTTGCGGTTGCCGTTGCAGTAATAACGATACAGCAGAAACTAGCGTTCGTAATTAGCGCACTAGCCCTCGTTTTGCATTTATCGCAAATTAACCTACACCTTGTCAATCAATAAAGATTAAAGATATACCTACTTTAATACTAAGTTCAGGGCTAATGACTGCAGTTTTGCTTGATTGAATGTCATTAAAAAAACGCCGTTGATGTCAATTAACTGTAACAGATGCAAGACGTCGGTCAGCCTATACGTCAAATTTGCAAGACATGGTAAACAGTTACACCGTAGCATTTAAGAGGTGTGGTTGAAATATGAAATACTGAGTATCCATGACAGGTTGGATGATGATGTAAATAATAAACCAAATTATTACAAATGCATTCAAATATATTCAAAAAGACACACAAAGCTTTCGGTTCATGGAACCTTGATCACTGTGCAAATGAGTATAACAATCGCTGTAACCGTCTAAAAATTCTTTGAAATTAATCAGCCGCGTGTTTTCTTCTTCTGCTGGCCTACCACCGATTTTGCTGCCATTGACGACCATGTGATAAATCCGCTCCTACTGTTAAACGTATCACGTGTGATGATGTGGGCTGCTTCCAGGACCTTCCTTGTACCTTTCTTTATGTTGTTTTCTAATATCTTCGTACCGTCCCAGTCAGGTAAGTGGTTACACTTTTCTATATGCAGTACTATTGCATTTGATGTTCGGTGAAATTTTACATCGCTTCTGTGTTCCTTCAAACGAACTTCCACCCCTCTTCCCGTCTCCCCAACGTACGTTCTTTGGCACCCTTTGCATGGTATTTCGTAAACTACACTTTTTGCATCACTGGTATCTTTTTTGGTTTCATGGTGCTTGACTAAATCTTGAATTTTCTTTCCTGTTACTGTAGCTACTTTGATATCTGACTTTTCAAGTGTTCTTACTATGATATCGATATTTTTCGAATTTGGGACCGAAATCCATCTCTTTCTTTTGTTAGCTTTTCTTCTCGTGTCATCTTCGTGTGCTTTGTTCGCACGTTGTTCGTCTCTTCTGTTGGCATCGTCGCCGTTTGCTTGGTTCGCGCGTCGTTCGTGTCTTCTGTCGGTCTCATCTCCGTGTTCTTGGTTCGTACGTTGTTCGAGTCTTCTGTTGGTGTCATCGTTTTGCGCTTGGTTCGTTTCTTGTCCGTATCTTCTGTTTTGTTCGTTTCTTCGATTTTTGATTTTTTCGGCTTTTTCTTTTTGTTTGATTAAAAATCCTCTGGGATATTTCAGTTTTTCGAACGAAGTATAAATATGATTGAACTCTTCCTGAATGAATTCATCGCTGCAGATTCTTAGCGCTCTCAGAAAGAAACCGATAACTATTCCGCTTTTCGTCCTTTGACTGTGTTCTGAGTAAAAGTGCACATAATCCTCTTTGTTTGTTGGTTTTCTGTGGACTTTGAATTTGAAGCCTGAGGCTGATTTTACGATGCATGTATCTAAAAACGCCATCTTTTCTTCTTGTTCTTCTTCAACTGTAAATTGTATGTTTGGATGAACAGCATTCAGTTTGTTCAGCGTTTCAGAAATGTCAGTTTCTTTCGGAATTATTGCTAGTACGTCGTCTACGTATCTAAGCCAAGTAGAGTCGTCACCAATAATTTTGAGAAAATGCTCTTCTTCGAGTACTTCCATAAAAACAATAAAAACGTCTACAAAGAAAACTGAACGATCTCTGCAAGAACAGCAAATGGAAAGACGCCGGAAACATCGACGTTGTGCGAAACTTATCATCCCGACGACTCACAGACGATGAAAAAGAAGCTCTTGCGCTGGGACTCAAGTTCGATTCTGGCAAAGATAGGTACACATTGGCAGAACACATTGAACGTAACTATAAATTCAACGAAAGTGATGCTGATAAGGGCTTTATTCAAGGCGTGCTAACCTGTTGCAAGGCCTTAGCAGACAATGAGCCAAGCTATTTACCAAGAAGGTACATGAAAGCCTTGAAAGAGTTGGCTAACGATAAAAACATAGTTGTGACACAAGCGGACAAAGGAGGGGGAATAATAATCATGGACACGAAAAAGTACGACGAGAAAATGGAAGAAATGCTCGATGATGAAACGAGCTACAGAAAGATGAAACCAGGGCACGGTAAAACCCAAGGAGAAAGTTTCAACAAAAATGTGAGAAAAATCCTTAAAAAATCAGAACGAGGAAAGAAACTGTACCATTTACTCGAAGAAGCGCCAACTCTACCCAAAATGAAAGGTTTACCAAAAGTCCACAAAGAAGGGATGCCGATGCGACCAATAACGTCTGGAATCGGAAGCGCACCTCACAGGCTAGCCAAAGTGCTAGCCAAACCTCTTTCTAGATCTCTTGGTTCCATAAGTGACACCCACATCAAGATCACGTCGGAGATGATGGACAAAATTAGTGAAGTGACAGACGTAAGTGACAAAAAGGCAGCAAGTTTTGACGTTAAGTCTTTATTCACAAACGTCCCAGTTGACGATGCATTAGAGGCGATAGGAAAAGTAGTCGAACGCATGGCCGACGACGAACTACCTCTTCCGAAAAACGACTACCTAGAACTTGTCAAAATATGCATGAAATTCAACTGCTTTTCATACAAAGGAAATGAATACGTCCAACACAGTGGGCTTGCCATGGGGTCCCCATTAAGCCCAGTAGCAGCATGTCTTTTTATGGAAGTACTCGAAGAAGAGCATTTTCTCAAAATTATTGGTGACGACTCTACTTGGCTTAGATACGTAGACGACGTACTAGCAATAATTCCGAAAGAAACTGACATTTCTGAAACGCTGAACAAACTGAATGCTGTTCATCCAAACATACAATTTACAGTTGAAGAAGAACAAGAAGAAAAGATGGCGTTTTTAGATACATGCATCGTAAAATCAGCCTCAGGCTTCAAATTCAAAGTCCACAGAAAACCAACAAACAAAGAGGATTATGTGCACTTTTACTCAGCACACAGTCAAAGGACGAAAAGTGGAATAGTTATCGGTTTCTTTCTCAGAGCGCTAAGAATCTGCAGCGATGAATTCATTCAGGAAGAGTTCAATCATATTTATACTTCGTTCGAAAAACTGAAATATCCCAGAGGATTTTTAATCAAACAAAAAGAAAAAGCCGAAAAAATCAAAAATCGAAGAAACGAACAAAACAGAAGATACGAACAAGAAACGAACCAAGCGCAAAACGATGACACCAACAGAAGACTCGAACAACGTACGAACCAAGAACACGGAGATGAGACCGACAGAAGACACGAACGACGCGCGAACCAAGCAAACGGCGACGATGCCAACAGAAGAGACGAACAACGTGCGAACAAAGCACACGAAGATGACACGAGAAGAAAAGCTAACAAAAGAAAGAGATGGATTTCGGTCCCAAATTCGAAAAATATCGATATCATAGTAAGAACACTTGAAAAGTCAGATATCAAAGTAGCTACAGTAACAGGAAAGAAAATTCAAGATTTAGTCAAGCACCATGAAACCAAAAAAGATACCAGTGATGCAAAAAGTGTAGTTTACGAAATACCATGCAAAGGGTGCCAAAGAACGTACGTTGGGGAGACGGGAAGAGGGGTGGAAGTTCGTTTGAAGGAACACAGAAGCGATGTAAAATTTCACCGAACATCAAATGCAATAGTACTGCATATAGAAAAGTGTAACCACTTACCTGACTGGGACGGTACGAAGATATTAGAAAACAACATAAAGAAAGGTACAAGGAAGGTCCTGGAAGCAGCCCACATCATCACACGTGATACGTTTAACAGTAGGAGCGGATTTATCACATGGTCGTCAATGGCAGCAAAATCGGTGGTAGGCCAGCAGAAGAAGAAAACACGCGGCTGATTAATTTCAAAGAATTTTTAGACGGTTACAGCGATTGTTATACTCATTTGCACAGTGATCAAGGTTCCATGAACCGAAAGCTTTGTGTGTCTTTTTGAATATATTTGAATGCATTTGTAATAATTTGGTTTATTTTTTACATCATCATCCAATATGAAATATATTATGCTTATTACGGAGCGAGCGAAGCGAGCGGAGTCTTTCCTTAGATTAACGGAAATTTCTGAGTATGAGCGGCCGGCCGGCCGGCCGTGCGGACGCTTTTGCGAGGCTTATATCTCAGCAACCACTTGACCGATTTACACGCGGTAATTTTTGCAGGGTAGCTTCATTCCTTCTACCAAGTATTGGACTATTCCCGATGCATGTGGGTGACCCCTTATGCTTGTGCGACGTGCAAAACGAGGAGGTGTCAGTTTTGAAATTGTTGCAATATCTCGCTAACTATTTGGCCGATTGCGCTGAAAGTTGGCATGTAGGTAGGAACCCACTAGGCACTGCATATCCATGTGCCAGAGTTGGGGTGCTGCTGCACGTGCGCACGTGCAGGGGTCGTTTCCAGATCTCGAGAACGGCTGGACCGATTGCGCTCAAATTTGGTACACGGTTAGGGACCAGTTAGTAGGGTGCCGTGCACAAGTCAGTTGGGACCCATTTTGCACGTGCGCACGTGCAGGGTGCCGCTCCCAGATCTCGAGAACGGCTGGGACGAATTTGGCACATCGCTAGAAACCGGTCAGTAGGGTGCCGTGCACAAGTCAGTTGGAGGTACCCCCTCGAAATTTCGCACGTGCAAGACTCACCCCCTCGCTCGCTCCGTTAGTCGCCCCAAAAGGCGCTATACTGGTGCGTATGCTTGAGATGCATTCATGTGATTGCGGTGCAACATGAACACCTTCAGAACTAACCCATTTTATAATTGGCTAGACTGAGGTCATGTCGGACTGACTTGACCCCATGGCTTTCGTGTTGAACTGCAAATAATTAAAATACCTGTAAGTAAGTAAGTAACCTATACTGCCTCACTATTGGAAGGCTTGAAAAGTTACTTAAGTTTAACAAAAAACGCGATTTCTTTACTAGCCTATGCGCTTGTTTCCCTTTTTCCGATGTCACATTTCTACCATGCGCAATAAATCGCACATCACATTTCTGCTCCTTTCTCAACGCTTCTCGAATTACGAACACAGCTCGTGGAACGATGTGTCAGGCAATCGGAAGTGCTCGCGACTCATCATCCTACTCTGTTGTTTTCTGCATAGGTCAAGGTATAACAGCGCCTTCAGAAACAGCGATTGACTCAGCCAACCATATCGATATTTTCGAGTAGTGCAAAGGCTTCGCATGATGTCATAGGTGACAGAATAGTGGCACGACCTGACCATGAGATAGGCGGCAGAATGAGCATTCATTCAGATATTCAGATAGTAGTGCATGACTCAGCTCTCTATTTAAGGTTGTTTCTGGGGAGGTTAATATCCTCATTATGATTATTCTTCATATTCTTAGGTGGATCGGTGTTATATACCAAAAAGAGAGAAGCGGTTACCAACTCCCCCAAATGAAGAGCAAGCTTTCGCTCGGGCACTTCCTGCCGATTCCATGTATGTTTCCAGTGCGCGGCCCCCGTGCGACCTCTCCGCGGTGCTGCCGCCGACTGAGCCGGCACAGACCCAGCGCGGTCACGGCCAGTGGGCGGAGTTTAGTTGGGCCCGGCGCAACGTGATTGGCCAGCGCTCCCATCCAATCCGCTGCGGTAGCGAACGAGCCTCTATCCGGGTGCAAAATCTAATTAGCATTACGAGCCTATGACAAGTGCTCTAAATATTGACATTTTGTTAAGAGACCATATTGATGAAAATCGGCGCTTGAGCTGAAATGTCTAATGTCGAAATTTCAAGCCAATTAGACAAAAACTGAAGAAATTATCGCCGAAAAACAGGGTCTCATGGGGTCTGAAATACATAGTAGATGCCATATAACACACTATAATGTGTTATGGCATCCCTGCTGCTAAAAGGGCACACTTAGCTATAAGGCTAGCGCCTCAACGGCTCATACAAGCACTCTGCAAGCCAAAGTTAGCGCCCTTCTGACTTATATCATTTCTTTTGCAAAGTACGACGTCGCCTCTCGTTGGACAGGGTGGCGCCCCACCAGTTTATCGGCGCGCCTTTAGCCACATGAACCGCTCCTCTGGTCAATGCGGTCAATACCTAATGCCATCGCTGCAGCTAGAACGGCGCCCCTATTTCGGTGCTAGAACAGCGCCCCTCGAGGCTCTTTTGACGCCCTTCTTCAGTGCGTAATGACATTTACATATGTGGTGAAGAGCGGCGCCGCCGCCCTTGGCGCTGAGTGGCGCCCCACTATTTATTAATGCGCCCAGCTACAGTCTTTGAAATCGTCCCTCCGGGAAATGTGTTATTATCTTTGCGGTAAAACGGCACACTTAGCTAGTTGGAGAGCCTCATCGGTCAATAAAAGCGCCTCTCGAGCCAATCTCGACTATAATAGATATTAGGTAACCCCTTTGCCTAGTCTCCATGACCTATACTAACATCTTAAACTGCACTAGTGTCTAATGTCGTTTCTTATGTTAGGCGCGGTGCCCCGCGCCCGTCAGGGTGGCACCTCAACAGTTAATTAACGTGCCCCATGAGGCAGTTGAAGCGCCCACTCTCCAATACCTTGTCATTGCTGTTCCCAGAACGGCGCATCCTGACGGACGTCCCATTGGTCCCTCCCAGAGGGAACTCTCGAGCAAGATTTGGCACACCCCTCTCGGAAGTGCATAGTGACATTTCTGTGTTTTAGAACGGCGCCTGGTGCTCCACCTACTCATCAAAGTCTCAGCATGATTATATAGCCCGTCCAATTCTGAAACCTCCGGTTTTGTCCTGCTCCGATGGGATACCCGGTCGGTAAATAATGACCCGGAGAAGCACCCTCCGCCGCCCCCTTTTCAGAATTTGGTCATTTATTTCTCACAGAAAATCTCCTCTGTTAAAATAATGGGGAAATGCGCGTTTTCTCAGCGTGCGTGCCACGTACCACACCCGGCACCCACGTGATTTAAGATTGGGGAAGGCACCGACCAATAACGTCATCTTACACCCCGTGCAGATTTAGACCTTTCGTCACCATTCACCAACCGTTTGTCATAGTTCATATCTACAGGAAATCATGGGAAACATGAAATATGAGCTATCAACGTTTCGTAAACGTGCACCTTGTCGCGTTTACGTCCTGCATAATCGCTTTTTATCTCGTTTTTTTTTTTAATCGGCTGCTTTCTCATTTTTCGGGTCATTTCATTCCATCTGTTCATCCTTTTTAGAAGCACTACGGACTACCATGTTCGTTAGACTGTAATAGGGCGTCACTACTATCAGTAGCGGCGGAACACCTTCAATTAACCCGCGCCGGGCCGGTGCTCCGAGATTCCGCGCCGGGCAGGGGGGTGTCTGAACACCCCCCCTTCTAACTCGGCTCCTGGGCCAGGTAGCGACACGTGGTAAGCGGCAGTCGAAAGAACGTCCAAAATTAAGACGAAAACACTTCGGTCATGTTTTGGGTCAGGTCAAAGGTCAGGTCACCAGAGGTCACCAAAGGTAAAATGTTGATTATTTCAACATTTTGGAAACTGCCAACGGCTATCTCGGGAACCGATAGAGCTACAGCGCCGCAGAAGAGCGCATTCGATAGCCCTTTTACAGACCTTTCTGAGAGGTGTTCTCAGATTTTACCTCAGGTCAACAGTTTAGCCTCCAGAAGGCAAAAACTCCAAAAATAGCCGTTTTTATTAAAAACGTTTTTCGGCAATAACTTTTGACCAAAAAGAGCCATGACATTACTTTTGCCAGCATCGTGTTCCTCTCGTCGAGACGCGTCGAATGAACTATAATTTGACCTTGAAGGTCAACTTGAAAATTTGACCTCAGGGCAATGTCATGACCTGACCGGAAAAGGTCATGTTGCATATCAGTCGATCCGCAACGTCGAGTCGAACACATCTAAGGCGTTTTCAGCGCTCTAGCACGCCTCTATCAGAAGTTATTAGCGAAAAAACTGTCAGATTCTGTTCGTGACCTGAGATGACCTCGGGGACATAACGAGGGTTCACAGTTGCCATTTTCCGGTTCAGTGTGCCAATTTTACCTACATCTCGATGTTTGAGAGTGTCTAGAATAGCGTTCGTGCAAAACAGACGCTTTTCAATTTGCTCCCATTGACTTATAATGGAGAGGCCGCAAAATTGACCTGACTTTAGGTCACTGATATCAAAATTCCGAGATATACATCTTATAGATAATGTTGCTCTAATCAATCGCTGAAAGTTTCAAGGCAATCGTTCAGCCGGTGTAGCTATGACCAGCATTCTTTTTTTGTGAGGTGAGGTCACTTGGCGTGACCTGGTGACCTGACCTAAGGCGACCTGAGTCTGTAATTTTCATAACATGTGCGGAAAAGATGCACGAACAGGTGTGCGCCGCCGTTTTTGAGATATCTGCGAAATACCGCAGGGGGGTGTTCAAACACCCCCCCCCCCGGCCCGGCGCGGGTTAAGGGGGGGGGGGGACTGCCGACTTTTGGTCCCATTCTTTCCATGCAACGCCATAGGGCTAATGTTAAAATGCCTAAACCAAAGAGGGGCACGGTGCCCCGGTGCCCTCCCTGTTCCGCCGCCTATGACTACTATGGTAATTCCACAACTCGCCCGCGGTTGCTGACCCCCAAATTGCTTTCAAAATGTGCTTGGTTTCAAAAAATTTCCGCGCCTTCGGCGCGCCACTGCGGAAGCAAAATGCTGCAACACAACGTGCCAGAAGACAACGGCACAAAATACAATGTGTTTGGTAAACGTAAAAATGTTGCCGTAAACTGAATTAGGACTAATTCGTAGAAAGACACGGGGAGGCGCCCTAATGCTCTTAAAAAGGCGCCCCTAACAGCAGTGCCCCCCAACAAAAAACAAAAAGTTACGCCCCTGGCCAAGACCACAGAGGCGGGGCTTAGCTGTGACGTCATAACGTATCACAGACTGACTGGTGATAGCCTCTACACACCGGGTGAAAATCTTGCTCGAAATTTAACATTACGAGTCAATGAGAAGTGCCTGAAATATTCAAATAGCGACAAAATATCTAAATTGTAAAAGTTTCGGCAGGTCTTGAAACCAGGGCTGCGGAGTCGATGGATTTTCGGCGACTCCGACTCCGACTCAGACTCCGGCTTTCAAAAACCAGCTCCGACTCCGACTCCGACTCCGGGCAGAATTGTCGAATCCGACCGACTCCAACTCCCGACTCCGACTCCGCAGACCTAGCAGGGCTGCGGAGTCGACAGATTTTCGGTGACTCCGACTCCGACTCCGGCTCGGGTTTCTAAAATCGACTCCGACTCCGACTCCGGTCACAACTATCGACTCCGACCGACTCCGACTCCGCAGCCCTGCTTGAAACGGCCATGTCCTGAGTTTGGTTGAAATTCTTCCACGCATTAAAAAATAATCGCGAAAAATTAGGGTCTCAAGGAGTCTGGCGTTAACAGTAGCCTGCATGTGCGTGCTGCATCCTAGAAGGGGTGGCAACTGGGTCGGCAAACGGCTGTCAATGGGTCGGCATTCTCCGTGACTGGGTCGGCAATTGCCGACCCAGTTAACATGTTAAAATACGCCCTAGTTATACTTCTATAGTTTTGATGGTTAAAATCAATTTTTGTTTAGAAATTAGAGTTAGCAGTTTTGTAGCGCTGTTTATTTTATATCTTTTTTATCTTGAATATCTTTCGTTATCTTCAAAACTGTAAGCGTGACAGCTCTTCCCGCTAAACCTTTTATTGGGTCGAAACAGGGCTGCGGAGTCGGAGTCGACAGTTCTGCCCGGAGTCGGAGTCGCCAAAATCTTACCGACTCCGACTCCGGAGTCGGAGTTAACGCTGCATGGCTCAGCGTCATGCACTGCACCTATTTAACCCTCGTCCGTAGGGTGAAGTGCCTAATTAGGAACCCCCTTAACCCGCGCCCCAGTGGCGATCTCAGTCAACTTCGCCCTAGTGGGGGGGGGGGGGGGCATATGCTACCACCCACCTCTAACTCAAAAACTATAGAGGGCTAGAAAGACGCGGTAAAAAGCAGTCGATAGCTCTTAATGCGTACGTTTGAAAGTATTTCGGTCATTTTTCATCTTAGAGCAATATTGGGGTCACTGAAGGTCATCAAAGGTTAAAATTTGTCAAATGTCATTATATTTTTCAGAAAACATGAATTTATCTCAGGACCTATGATAGCTAGAAAAACGCATGGAATAGCAATCGATAGCTTTTAAACTCTTCTTTCGATAAGGTTATCATCAAAATTGACCTCAGGTCAACGGTTTAGCCTCCAGAGGGCAAAAACTCCAAAATAGCTGTTTTTACGAAAAGTGTTTTTCGACAATAACTTTTGACTAAAAAAAGCCAAGACATTTCTATTACCAGAATCATGTTCCTCTTGCCAAGACGCATCAAATGAATTATAATTTGACCTTGAAAGGTCAACTTGAAAATTTGACCTCAGGTCAAGGTCATGACCTGACCGGAAAAGGTCATGTTGCATATCAGTCGATGCGTCTCGGCAAGACAAACACAATGAGACCATCCCCAGCGTTCTATGTCTTTCCATTCGAGAGTTACTGGCAAAAAGCTGTTTGTAGCCTCAAATGACCTCGGATGATCTTTCTAGAGGCTATCAGCAAAAAAGACACCTTGGTCGTCACGGGTGGTCCAAATCATTGTAATTCTGAAATATTTGGACTGTTCCTATGCGTACACACTGATTTAGAGGCATTTTCATTTTTCTTTCTCCATTGACTTATAATGGTAAGGTCACGCCACTGGCCTGACCTTAGGTCACGGATATGAAAAATCCGAGATATACAAATTATAGGCGCCTATAACATCATGCAATCCACCAAGTTCAAAACCTTTCTGACAAACACTGCAGGCTGGACATGATTGCAAACTTTTTTAGGTTTGGTCAGTAAACTTGACCTGGTGACCTGACCTGACATGACCTGGGGTCAAAAATTTCACAAATTGTCCAAAATTGATGTACGGTTCTCCAGGGTATTAGTCGTTGGTCGCTAGGCGAGCGGGAGGGCAACCAGTTCCGCCCCTGTATCGCGTGACCCCTTGCTCCGCCCAGTTACGCACGAGCGTACTCCACGCCGCGTAGTAGCGTGGGGAGGGGAGCGTTAGAATGGTGGCATGTGTAGAGGCTAGAACCGGTTTCCACCGCCATGCCACCGCCCAGCGACATGGAGCGGGGTCAGTGACCAGGGCACGGGGAAAGGTCAGAGGTCAGCCATAACGTAGAGCTTTGTGTCTCCCTCCCCTCCGCGTGTAACGACCGCACGACGGCGGCCGGCGGCCGATCAGGCTTGACATGTCAAGGTCACCCGCAGTCAACGGGCTCAGAGGGTTGGTCGAGTGCGCGTCCGTGGCTGATGACAGTCTCGACCATGTGCTATGGTGCCGATGGACTAGCGTGGGTAATAAGCTTTTGTTCACTGCATATGGCTGCTCGGGTGCGTCATCTGATATGACGCTTTGCAATGTGTATGATACGTTTAAAACCTCGCTGGTAGTGGCCGAGAAGAGAAGAGGGGGGGGGGGGGGGAGGCGGATGCCGCCTCTACATGTGTCTATTTGCTGATAGCCGCGAGAGCTGAAATTTTGGAAACCTGACCTTTGATTCCAGCCGAATTTTTATCACAGCAGCTGTATTTTAACCCTCGCCGGCACAGGGGGGGGGGGGGTTGATGCAACCCCCCTGAGGTTTTTCGCGAATAACTCAAGTAAAAAGCGGCCGATCGCGACGAAACTTTCAGTACCCTCGCATTGATCAATTTTACACCTACCCTTAACCCGCGCCGGGCCGGTGCTCTGAGATTCCGCGCCGGGCCGGGGGGGGGGGGGGTGTCTGAACACCATCCCCTTCTAACTCGGCTCCTGGGCCACGTAGCGACACGCGGTAAGCGGCAATCGAAAGAACGTCCAAAATAAGGACGAAAACACTTCGGTCATTTTTTGGGTCAGGTCAAAGGTCAGGTCACCAGAGGTCACCAAAGGTCAAATGTCCACTATTTCAACATTTTGGAAACTGCCAACGGCTATCTCGGGAACCCATAGAGCTACAGCGCCGCGGAAAAGCGCATTCGATAGCCCTTTTACAGAACTTTCTGAGTAATGTTCTCAGATTTGACCTCAGGTCAACGGTTTAGCCTCCAGAGGGCAAAAACTCCAAAAATAGCCGTTTTTACGAAAAACGTTTTTCGGCAATAACTTTTGACTCAAAAGAGCCACGACATTACTTTTGCCAACATCGTGTTCCTCTCGTCGAGACGCGTCGAATGAACTATGATTTGACCTTGAAAGGTCAACTTGAAAATTTGACCTCAGGTCAAGGTCATGACCTGACCGGAAAAGGTCATGTTGCATATCAGTCGATCCGCAACGTCGAGCCGAACACATCTAAGGCGTTTTCAGCGTTCTAGCACGTCTCTATCAGAAGTTATTAGCGAAAAACTGTTAGAATCTGTTCGTAACCTGAGATGACCTCGGGGACATAACGAGGGGTCACAGTTGCCATTTTCCGGTTCAGTGTGTCCATTTTATCTACATCTCGATGTTTGAGAGTGTCTAGAATAGCGTTCGTGGAAAACAGAAGCTTTTCAATTTTCTCCCATTGACTTATAATGGAGAGGTCGCAAAATTGACCTGACCTTAGGTCACCGATATCAAAATTCCGAGATAAATATTTTATAGATAATGTTGCTCTAATCAATCGCTGAAAGTTTCAAGGCAATCGATCAATCGGTGTAGCTATGACGAGCATTCTTATTTTTTCTGAGGTGAGGTCACTTGGCGTGACCTGGTGACCTGACCTAAGGTGACCTGGGTCTGAAATTTTCACAACATGTGCAGAAAAGATGCACGAACAGGTATGCCAAAAACGGCGGCGCGGAGCGATATTTGCGAAAAACCGCAGGGGGGGGGTGTTCAAACACCCCCCCGGCCCGGCACGGGTTAAAATTTCATGACCCTGACCCAAATGACCTTTGACCTGTGACCGACCTCTTTTCCGAGACCATGTTTGGCCGGAATCGCGATTCGGCGTATGTCGGCTCGCATTAGCCGCGCGTTTGCAAGCTTTTCGTGGTTTCAAGCGTTCAAACATGTGATTTGATGTTGCTCCCATACATTAGGGTGGGTTTCAAGGTCACCTGAAGGTCAGGTCAGGTCATTGACCTTTGGAGACCTCGGGTGACCTCGGTTCACTTTTTCGAGTTTTACATGTTTTTAGGCTAGTTTTTGGAGCTGAATTCGAATTTAGCAACCATTTGAACATTTACGAAGTAGTTTTGGTGCCTTCGTAACATGTTACGAAGCTGCCAGAGGCGGTTGACACGTATTACGAATACCCGTCACAACCCCTACCGGTTGACCTGACCTGACCTGACCCGACCTGGTCTAAATGCTTAAAGACATCATCTCTGATCAAAACTGACACGATATTCGTGATCAGCACCCCGGAAAACCGCAAAGCAGTCACACTTTACGACTTTCTAACAGGTCCCGATTTTCCCGGTTTTCGGGTCATTGACCTGACCTGGAAGGTCACCCGATGACCTAGGACCTTAAAATTGGGTATCATCGGCTTCCTCTCGTGACGGGCAACACGCTCGTTTTTCCGCAAAGCTCTATAGCTCTATCAGGGGCCAAACGCGAGGGGGGTCGTACACTCGGGGGCAGATTGATGTTCCACCACTCCCTACCCATCGGGCTCCCAATGGCTCAGCACTGGCCGCTGCCAGTGTTGCCTGCCCTCAGCAATGCTCAGAAATGCCTGCCAGTGCCAGTGCTGCCAGTGCTGCCACTGGCAGCAGCCAGTGCTGAGCCATGGGAGTCCGATGGGTAGGGAGTGGTGGAACATCAATCTGCCCCCGAGTGCCGTCGAAGGACGCAAAATGGCCTGTGCCGGCGAGGGCTAACCCTCGCTTATATTGGTGTTTTGCCAGCGTCTAGCGGTAAGGGGAGGGGGTCCGTTGGACCCCTTTGCCGTTCGGCCCCTGATCGAGCTAGAGGTTCGCGGAAAAAGAGCGTGTTGCCCGTGACGAGAGGAGGCCGTTGATACCCAATTTTAAGGTCTTAAGTCATTTGTTGATAGGTCAATATGTACTCAAAAGTAGGGAAAATCGGGACCTGTTAGAGCTTTTTACAGTGAGGCTGTTATAAGGCTTTGCGGGGTGCTGATCACGAATTTCAAACTATTTTTTATCACAGATGATGTTTTCGTGTATTTAGTCCAGGTCGGGTCAGGTCAGGTCAGGTCACATGTTACGAGGGAACCAAAACTACTTCGTAAATGTTCAAACGGTTTCTAAATGCGAAATCAACTCCAAAATCTACCCTAGAAACATGTAGAACTCGAAGCAGTGAACTAAGGTCATCAAAGGTCAGTGACCTGACTGACCTTCACGTGACCTTAACACCCACTAGAATCCATGGGATCAACATCCTTTCACATGTTTGATCGCTTAAAGCCACAAAAAAAGACAATAAACACGCTCATATTGTGAGACGAAATACGCTAAATCGCGATTCCGGCCAAACATGGTCTCAGAAAACAGGTCACAAGTCAAAGGGTCAGGGTCATAAAAATGTTAAGGGCAGGCGTAATATTGATTAACTCGAGGGTACTGAAAGTTTCGTCGCGAACAGCCGCTTTTTGCGCGAGTTATTTTCGAAAAACTGAGAGAGGGGGTCTGTTCGACACCCTCCTACAAGTGCGAAGGTTAAGGTCAGACCGTTGACCAATGACGTCAAAAGTGAACCTCTGTAAGGTCCCAAAATGTCGCAACGTCGCACCACCTTTCGTACCAGGGGACCTTTCACTGGGGAATGAAGCTTATATGATCTGCATAGTACTATCTCCTGGGCCCAATCTTACCAATGCCGTGGATGCAGATGCCGTGGATGCCTACCACGGCGGCTGATCCACGGCACTCCATTTACCCAATCTCACCAATGCCGTGCCACGGCATTTCTATTCACGTCATTTTGCCCACGGTACAATTCAGCGCCAGCAGAAAACACGCAACGTGATTGGTCAATTCTTGTCACCTTCGCTATCGGAAATTGTGCGTATTGCTTGTGAACAAGTATAGCTCTCTATTTAAAGTTTTGTCGGGCGTTTATTTGTTTTAGAGCCATACATATGTGTGAAGGATAAGTTATTTGTGGAAAACGTGATAGCAAACTATGAAAAACTAAAGCCTGCCTAAAGAATTCTCCTGAAAAGCGGATTACTGGCCTAGTAAACTTCCGCGAGGACATTCTCGCGCTGAGAAAATCGAGTGGATTAGATTTCAACTTCGTTTCGCTGCTCATCATTTCTATTTACTTGCTGTTAAGATATTGCAACAATTTTGAGATAAAATTATTGAAGTAACGACCTAGTGATAGCTCCGCTGTTGTTTCTATGACATTGGAATAATGCAATTGAAATGCAGCTCGTAAAGTTTAAACTTTGGGTACATGCACCCGGCCAGCTCAAGCTATAGCCTTATTTGCTGCTTTTTACGAGCACGATAACAAAAGGAATTACTCAAAATATTGAAGAAACCCGTCTACATCTCAAAACCATAACATATCAAGAAAAAGGCATTCAGTTCAGAAGTCAGATTGAGACGCATGAAGACAGCATGCTCCCTAGCTGTCTGTGCCAGACAGAAAGTGGTAAAATATCATTGTGAGTGCTGATACTTGTTTGACAAGTTTACGGTATTTAATTGTTTTAAATATTTACTTAGAAATCATGAAGGATGTTTGTGAGACGTCCGGACGGGGTGAACACTGAAACACCCATATTATAGCATATATAGATAGGTTTGGCATTGGTATGATTGGGCCCAGATGCTAAAATCGCCTCCACGATCTCGTATGGATTTGAAAAATAAGACCATATAATGAATAAACATGTTTATTTTTATGGATTTGAGTATGATTTTAACCCTGGAAAATACATGTTTTTGAAATAATAACTATGCGTGTTATCGTCGCTCTAAGATGTCAAGGGCATTATATGAAGAATTTTTTACTTTAAAAAAATAATAGTGTCAAATATTGCCTAGTAACAGCCTCCCAGCGACCTATCCCTTTCACAACACCCGCCATTCACGGCACTAAAAGGTGGCGTGAATGGAACGGCCACCGACAGCGCAAACAGCTGATTATTTGCGTTTGTTCTGCCGCCTTCGCGGCAGCTTGTGCCACTGCCCATGTTAAAGCACTGCCAAAATGCCGTGGATAAACATCGACCGCATGCCGTGAATGAGATGGCGTGAATAGCTATCCACGGCATTGGTAATATGCCGTTGCCGTGAATGGGCTCCATTCACGGCATTTTGCCTATTCACGGCATTGGTAAGATTGGGCCCTGGAGGCCTCACAACTTGTATGTAGTTATCTCGTATTTTTCTTAAGAGTCACCTGAAGTCAGGTCGGTCACGCAACCTCACGATTAATAATCAATGTGGAAATATGAAAACTTATTTTCGCGCCGGGAGCCATCTTAAGCTGTCTCAAGCGCATTAGTTCGTGATATTATACAATCTTTGCGAGCCCCAGCATTAACTTTTGAATTCTTGATCATAGGCGACTTTATTTATGACGTCACTAAGGTCACAGGAGTTTTCACCAAAAAAGTCCCGATCAAATTGAGCTAGCGAGTCGGGAAGCCACCAGTGGACTTTTGAGGACCTACCGAATCGAATAAGCGATATGACCTCCTTGGGCCAGCTTCGTGGCCTGAGTGGCTCTGCCCTGACCAATGACCATGACCTGAGGTGAACACCTTAAATTGACCTCAACAAAAACAAAGCGTATACTATTCGACGCGCTTGAGCATGCAAAACTCGATGGTGCCATTTCCTTGGCTCTGTATCCACTATGGTGAAGTTGTTTACCAAAAACCGATCCCGCGACTTGGAACACTTATACTGACCTCAGAGTTTATCGGTTGACCTGAGACATTCAACTCTTCATCTCATACGATGCACGCGCTCAGTTTTATCCCCAAGGCGCTAGCTCAATTAGGGGCGAAAAGGCGGAGAGGGGTCGTAATCGCCCCCCCCCCCCCTCGGCCGGGGTATATGCAGAAAACCCACAAGTCCGTTGAGGGTTAAGCACTGAAGTGATATATTATGATACGGGAAGATATAGGTCAAAACAAGTATGAACACGAGTGGGTGTGAATAAAATTGTATTTGAGGTATGCCTTTTAATTATACGTTCGATTTGCTTTAGTTATTGGTATGAACAGAGGCAACCAGGAAGAGCGCCCCTGAAGAAAAGGTGGCGCACCGGACGGGTGCGATTTTAAGGTCTAAGGTCAGTCGGGGACATCTAAGTTCGGGTCAAGCGCTCCATGTTAGGGGTAAAAGACTGGGGGCAAAAAAGCATCCCGATTTCGGCAGCATCGTCTTCGTCATGCTGTGTCACGGCACCCATCCAGTCCCTCGCCCGAAAAATAATTAATTCCCTTTTTGTATCAGTTCTGGCATAATCCCGCACATTATGCTGCATGTTGTTTGTAACATTGCATGTTCAGCTACGTTCTACGCAGTACGCACTAACCTAACCACCATCCCACCATCCACCACTAACCACCATCCCGTTCTGTGCTCCCTTCCACCCCACACGAATCAGCCGAGATACTAGTCAGTCGGGCTAGCGCTATCCTCCCCTCCCTTCCTGACTGCACAGCTCCAAAACCTAGAGCCGAGACTTCCCGAGCGCGACCTCTGACCCCACGCGGTCCGAAGGGTCAGCCGATGCCTAAGGGCGCGCCGCCCGCCGGCCACCCGGATAGCCTCTGCCGAGTCTCCCTTTCATACACCGTTTACTATGCGCTCGATTCATTCATGATTCTGTGCTTCCGCGTTCCTCTCGTTAGATGTATCTACTGATGTCATAGGCGATCCCAGGCAGATTGCGGCCAGAATACCCAAAACGGCAGAAAATGAAGTTTTTGGTGAATATCTCGGAAAGTATTTGGCATACAAGGATGCAATTTTACAGTCTCTTGGTAAATGTGCATACACATAATTCGGGTTCATACTTATGCATTTGAACATTATATAGGACCAGATTATCCAAAAAAGCAAAACCAACAAGACTTTTACTGGAGAACCGTACCTACAAAAAGCTACTTCAAGCGGCGCGGCGCTACGCGCCGCGGTTTTTTATCCACACACACAAAAAAAGCAACAGGGTGGTAACATATGCCCCCCCCCCACTGGGGCGAAGGTTAATTTGAGCCGTCATTGCTCACGCTCTATGGGTGCCACTGTATCACTGGCTTGATTTTCGGAGAGATCGTTCATTTTTCTATTAAAATCTATTCATTTTCTGCCCTAATATCCACTAAATTATTTGTAGTGAGCATTTTGGCAAACTATTGCAAAAAAAAAAAACGCTAATAGGGAACTCGTCCCGATTAGCGACCGGGGAGGTTCGCTAATAAGTCTATGGGGTTTCCCATAATAAAAATGACAAAAATGTGACGCCTGAAAAGCTGAAATATGATCCCAAAAAGGTAACCTATACGCAAAGCACTCAATCACTGGAACAGGAGCGTTTATCCAACACCTTTATGAAAGTGAAAACTGATCACGTGCCGTACCAAAGGCGAAAAAAAGGCGAAAACCCAAAATTTGCGGGCTACCTCGTATGATATTCGAGGCCCACCCTGGATTTGGCACCCCTCACCCCTGCAGTCGGTGACGACAGTTGGCATCAACCGCCACACATTGCAAGCTTCAGCATCACCTCATTTTCATTTCTCTCTTTTCCTCTTTCTTTCCCTTCTTGAGCTATTTGCGACCATGTCGGGCGCAAATAGGAAATATATGTTGCGACACATTTTTTATTTTTTAACCACCATGCAGTGCACAGTCCAGCGATTCACTACGGGAAAACAGCAATCAATGGAAAAAGGATTGTCGATTCAGAATAAAAAAGGTGAATCGTTTTTTATCAGCTAGGGCCCATATACGCACGTTTTGGATAAGAAAGTGACCATTTTTATTTAAACTTCCCTAACACGTACCACCAGAAGCACTGACAACCGGAAAAGAATTTAGTTAAATAAACAAAGTATGGCATACCTTTCACCGAGTTCTCTTGCCAGCTTTTCTGTAGTGAGGTAGGTCGCAAATAGGAAAGGGTCGCTAATTAGGCACCTTACCCTATTGGTGTTTTTTCCAGCCGCGAACGTATAGGGGGGGTCCGTTGGACCCCCCTTGCCGTTTCGCCCCTGATTGAGCTAGAGCTTCGCGCAAAAAACCAGCGTGTTGCCCGTGACAAGAGGAGGCCGATGATACCCAAGTTTAAGGTCCTAGGTCATTAGTTGACCTTCCAGGCCAGGTCAATGACCCAAAAGTCGGGAAAATCGGGACCTGTTAGAACGTCGTAAAGCGTGGCTGCTATGGGGTTTTTCGGGGTGCTGATCACGAATATAATGTTAGTTTTGATCAGAGATGATGTCTTCATGCATTTAGGTCAAGTCGGGTCAGGTCAGGTCAGATCAACCAGTGGGGGTCCTGCCGGGTATTCGTAGTAGGTGTCAACCGCCTCTGACAGCTTCGTAGCATGTTATGAAGGCACCAAAACTACTTCGTAAATGTTCGTATGGTTGCTACATTCGAATTCAGCTCTTAAAAACTGGCCTAGAAACAAATAAAACTCGAAAAGGTGAACCGAGGTCATCAAAGGTCAATGACCTGACCTGATCTGCAGGTGACCTTGACACCCAATGCATGGGGGCAACATCATATCACATGTTTAAACGCTTGAACCCACGAAAAGACTGCAAACGCGCGGCTAATGCGAGCACACATACGCCGAATCGCGATTCCGGCCAAACATGGTCTCCAAAAGTAGGTCACAGGTCAAGGTCATTTGGGTCAGGGTCATGAAATTATCAGGGTAGGTGTAAAATTAAATAACGCATTAACGCGAGGGTACTGAAAGTTTCGTCGCGATCGGCTGCTTTTTACGCGAGTTATTCGCGAAAACCCGAGGGGGGTCCGTTCGACCCCCCCCCCTATACGGACGAGGGTTAATTGACGATACTGCGTTCGAAATTAGATTTTGTCGAAAAAAGGTCATTTTGCTGTTTTGGACGAACGTTTTCAGCGAAAGAAGCAGAAGTTGGTGAATTCACCGTAACCTGCTTTTTAATTCTGCATGTTTTTAATGCATATTTGCAACGCAAAGCCTTGGAACACACAAGAGATCGTTTCAGTCAAGATAAAAATATCTCCATTATGAACTTCAATATCATGATATGTATTTTAATGGAACCGCCCGGAGTCGGAGTTGGAGTCGGAGTCGGAGTCGACTTTTGAAGCCGGAGTCGGAGTCGGAGTCGGAGTCACCCTAAAATCCATCGACTCCGCAGCCCTGTATAAGACCTTATCAAACATTTGGTGAGCAAAAAGCATCAAAAACGAAAAGTAACGATTCTTAAAAGTACTTCAGTGATGGGCCATGCTAGTTTCATATCGCCGACTTTGTTTATAGTGCGGAACTAGGGTTACCCGCGTGCTCCGCAACGCGAAGAAGGGTTATTTGTGACCCGTGGGTATTGGGTTGGTCTGTGTCGATTTGGTTGGTATCCATTTTGTTCGATTGATTTTTGACGGCCAAAACAAAAAAGATGCATCGCATCGAGGTGCCCGTGTCGTATTGTCATGCGTTCTACTTAAGAATGATTCGAAAACTGGCGTGAAGTCTTTTGAGGGCCATCGATGAATTTCGCTAAAAATGGCAATGTAATGGTTTGGAACATTTACATTTTTTTAGAATGCTGTTGCTCATCATGCAAAAATAAAGCCTGAACCTTGGACAGAATTGAATGCTCTTTCCAACGGTGCCATTTTTTATTGCCAGAAATATCAGATCATGGAGCAAAACCATTTTGATAAACAAAGTGGCACAAAATTAATAAACACCATTTTCTCCCGTGATTTGTACCACCTTGATTTGGATCAATCAGCTTTTCATAATTTTTCCTTGAGAGGCGGTACATTTTTATTGCTAATAGGCGTTGTTTCAACTCGCTCCGTCTGACGGTAACCTGAAAATAATTGAATTCCCAAATCCGTCCAAAAAATCAATTTTCCAAATAAAAGTTTCCTACCCGGTGCACGTGGCGCGTGCTATCCTCTACATCGCACACCATTCGATAGCCCGTTCGATTCTCTACACGATGCTGTTTTCCCCGTGCCGATCGGGCCCCTGGTCGCCAAGATATGGCACCTGGACCGGACCCGTGTCTGGCAAATTTAGCCGTTTTCGCCCGATTTCGTACGCCGATTTATACATGTGAAGTCTATGACGCGAATTTGCACTTTTTGGGCACGCGCCACGCGCTCCCTATCAACCCGATCGAGCTGAGACCCCTCAAAGGCACGTCGCGCATCTTTGATCTATAAGTTGTGCAAATTTCACCGGGCTAGGTGCAACGGTCTGGCCTGTAGTCCACGCAAAGCACCACCAAGTCGGGACCTCGGTAACGGACAGACGCACCCTCCTCAAATAGTAATATAGATTGTCGGGAGCGAGGGCGAAGGTCCCGGGAGGGTAGTGGCGAGTAAAACATGTATTTGTTGCTGTTTTCTGCATTTATTAGCATATTGCATGGTTGATTTCAAATTTTTAGGGCTTTTGCCAAACATTTGGGTGGAGGTCTCGTCATTTTTCAATGTTTTCCCGGAATATGAGACGAATTAAATTAGGCGTTGGTGCGCCGTTTTTCGTGCTACTTTCTATCGAAGGAGCAAGGATCTTCAATTTATATGAGACGTAGGTAGTAAGTTTATTTTAAACCATCCTTTGCCAAGACTATAGCTGTGTTCCTCCTGGTTGGTTATTGACCAGCTTTTTTCTCTTCTGAATTATTATGTGTCCTCTAGAAGTAGAAAAAGAGAGCAGTGCACCAGGACACCATGCTATTATATCACTATGTACATTGACATAGCATGCCTGTATTACCAACACTAGCACTGCTGCTTCTCCTTATATCAATGATCATAAATGGCAAAATCAACTGTTGATGTACCTAACACATTTAAAAAGGCCGTAGCTTAAATCAAAGGATGGAAATCACAGTTGGGAACACTGAGATAAGGCCTTCCAATTTTGAAAGCCTTCCATTTTTGGAAAATGCATACCCCTTTATGGAAGGTCTTTCCAAAAATGAAAGGCTTCCAAAAATGGAAGATTTGACCACAGTTTCCCCCACTGACATCATTAGAATCAGTGCAACTAGGAAAATCCAGCAATAGCAAAATCAAGCCGATCCCTTTAAATTTTTGAAACCCTGATGAGCCCTTTAAGGGTATAGAAAAATAAAATTGGTGATGCCAATGTGATGCCGGGCTTACCTGGGTAGCTCTACGTCCGTTCGCCCTCTGTTATACTTTATTCACTGCGGCATCCGATCTCTGAGGATACAAGACGCCACTAGTAGTCGTATGAATGTAGGCGTAGTTAAAGTTGCGAACGACGACAGTTTTTGGAGCACTCAGTACCACCGTCCGCCACGCCCGCGACCAATTCCAGACTGGCCGTCTGGCACGGGCGAGGTCAGCGCCCGCTGACCCGGTCGCCCCGGGCGGCGGTTCATTCAGCCGGCTAATCAGCTGGCGGCTCGGCGTTTGACGCGGCAGCGGCTCCGACGCACTATGGGACGGATGGCCCCCAAAATGTCTATTAAATCGTGGATTGCGTAAGACAAAGTTATTTTGGTACGTAAGGGGGTTATTTTATGCGCTGAGTCCGATTATGACATTAATTTTATTGTCAGGTTAACATTAACGCACTTTCAAGGCATGATGCATAGTTCAAATGCTTTTCGCATAGATTGCTGTCAAATTGTATCAAGTATACTGACTCAGTCAGGGGGGCGACACGGCTATTCACGCAATGTAGTCATTTGCGGGCCTCGCGGGGCCTCGCGATGACGCGGCTGGAGGCAACCACTCAGCGCGCTAGGATCCTTCTGGCGGGGCCGGGCGCCGTAAGGTGTGCAATGAATGGGCAGCAGACAGAGATGAGGTAGGTATTGAATTTGAAATGACATCATGAGCAATTGGATGGGGAGAGAGAACGTTTCTAATGGAGCTTGGGATGGGGGAAAACCAAAATATCACGGTCGGTTCAGAGCTCCGACGGGGCAGGGCGCCGTACGGTGCGCAGTAATAGACGGGCAGACAGAGATGAGTTATCGGATTCGGCTCTCTGGTGGGATTTTAAGACGTTTTTAGTTAAGTTCAGGGTGGGGCAACCCGCTGGCGGATCCAAGAGGACAAATGTTATCCCCCACAGGCCCACATCCGGGGCAGCGTCCGAAATCGTTTTACGAGAATAAAACGAAAACTTCACAACTTTTCTGAGGAAAAGTTTATTGATCGAACTGCACAGTAGTGCACAAGGAATGAAAATCCGATGTTTTTTTTTAATTCACAGAAACCTTTTTTAGGGTATATGCCCCCGATGTGTTCAAGACCACTTCCTGCACGGTATATAGGCTTCCTGGATCCGCCAGTTAAGAATATGTCACGGTCGATTATCGAGCTTCGGCGGGACTGGGCGCTGTATACGTCGTACCTACAATGAAGAGGCGTACAGACACCTTACCCCACATCCTACTGCTCTACCCGTACCTCTGGGCGAAGCAATGAAGCATAACGGAAGCCCACAGGACCTGCGAGTCGACGAGGTGGCCGCCGGATAGATACTGCAGCTCCCCGGAGTTGCCCGGGACCGAGGGCTTAACAGCAATTATGTAGGTAGAGATCATATCCTCAAGGACCTCCGTTACGATTTTATATTCCTAAACAATATGGCAGACCAATTATGCTTGCCTACGTTCAGGCATTATCCCTGATGCTTATCCGCCCACTACAACATGTGTTGTTTGTCTGTCAATCAACCATCGCTCGACGACGGGATCAATTCTAACCATCGGTATTCGGTTGTCAATTCACCCACCCCGTTTCCCTAAAAGTAGACGGGTCAGACTCGGCCTGGGTCTTAACGAGTCTTAGAATCGCCAGAGACGGGATCGGGTCGCCGTTATTGCACCGGTCTTGGCGTCTTTTGGTATATATGTTACAGGCCGTATGAAAACTCAGTCCGTTTGCAAACGGCCTGGTCCGATTCAGGCCGTTTGAAAACGGCCTGGACAGCCCAGTCAGTATGCAAACGGACTGAAAAGTCAGGCCGTTTGAATACGGGCTGAAATTTCAGGCTGTATGCAAACCGCCTGAAATTTCAGGCCGTTTGGAAACCGTCTAGGCCGTATGACAACTTTCGAGACACCAGGCCGTTTGCAAACTAGGCACTTTGGAAACAATCTGATCTGCATGAAGTTATAGCTGGACAATGTTGAGTTTGTTGAAGCACGACCGTTTCATGACATTACATGGCACCATGAAATCCTGGTCAGGAAGAGATTTATAGCAGAACTGAGGCCCGGCCCGTATAGCGCCCGGTCGACCCGGGCTTCCCCCGGACTTCAAAGTTTCGCCTTCCACCGCAATGGTCAAGTATTGCCGGCGTACGCCACTGCACCGGCCAGCCGCCGGCGGTCGACCGGGCGCGGTGAGGACCGCGACATGATGAAGTTTTCATATAACACTACCATAACCCCTACCTTAATTTGTCTTGGTTCTACTCCGACTAAACCCTCTATCGTTTATCCCTCGTCCGTACTGGTGTTTTTTCCAGCCGCGAACGTATATGGGGGATGGGGTCCGTTGGACGCCATCCCGCACCTCAGGGGGGTCCGTTGGACCCCCCTTGCCGTTTCGCCCCTGATTGAGCTAGAGCTTCGCGGAAAAAAACGAGCGTGCTGCCCGTGACGAGAGGAAGCTGATGATACCCAATTTTAAGGTCCTAGGTCATCGGTTGACCTTCCAGGTCAGGTCAATGACCCAAAAGAGTCTGGAAAATCGTGACCTGTTAGAACGTCGTAAAGGGTGGCTGCTATGGGGTTTTTCGGGGATGCTGATCACGAACATCATGTTAGTTATGATCATAGATGATGTCTTTATGCATTTAGGCCAGGTCGGGTCAGGTCAAGTCAGGTCAATCAGTAAGGGTTTTGCCGGGTATTCGTTAAGTAGGTGGCAACCGCCTCTGGCAGCTTCGTAACATGTTACGAACTAAAACTGCTTCGTAAATGTTCAAATGGTTGCTAAACTCGAATTCAGCTCCAAAAAACTAGCCTAGAAACATGTAAAACTCGAAAAAGTGAACCGAGGTCATCAAAGGTCAATGACCTGACCTGACCTTCTGGTGACCTTGACACCCGCCCTAATGCATGGGAGCAACATCATATCCCATGTTTGAACGCTTGAAACCACGAAAAGACTGCAAACGCGCGGCTAATGCGAGCCGACATACGCCGAATCGCGATTCCGGGCAAACATGGTCTCGAAAAGTAGGTCACAGGTTAAAGGTCATTAGGGTCAGGGTCATGAAATTGTCAGGGTAGATGTAGAATTGATCAACTCGAGGGTACTGATAGTTTCATCGCGATTGGCCGCTTTTTACGCGAGTTATTTGTGAAAAACCGAGGGGTCCGTTCGACCCCCCCCCCCCCCCCTATACGGGCGAGGGTAATATTCAGGATTCTGCTCTTTTCCCTCCAAGCGGGGCCTCAAGTTTTCCCTCCCCCTCCCCTCCCCCACACACCATTTAACCCGCGCCGTGCTGGTGGCCTGAACTTTCCGCCGAGTGCTGGGGGGGGGCGTTTTCACGCCCCCCCGTCTAACTCGGCTCCTGGGCCACGTAGCGACACGCGGTAAGCGGCAATCGAAAGAGCGTCAAAAATAAGGACGAAAATACTTCGGTCATTTTTTGGGTCAGGTCAAAGGTCAGGTCACCAGAGGTCACCAAAGGTAAAATGTTGACTATTTCAACATTTTGGAAACTGCCAACGGCTATCTCGGGAACCGATAGAGCTACAGCGCCGCGGAAAAGCGCATTCGATAGCCCTTTTACAGACCTTTCTGAGTAATGTTCTCAGATTTGACCTCAGGTCAACGGTTTAGCCTCCAGAGGGCAAAAACTCCAAAAATAGCCGTTTTTACGAAAAACGTTTTTTCGTCAATAATTTTTGACTCATAAGCGCCATGACATTACTTTTGCCAGCATCGTGTTCCTCTCGTCGAGACGCGTCGAATGAACTATTCGTTGACCTTGAAAGGTCATTTTGAAAATTTGACCTCAGGTCAAGGTCATGACCTGACCGAAAAGGGTCATGTTGCATATCAGTCGATCCGTATCGTCGAGCTGAACACATCTGACGTGTTTTCACCGCTCTAGCACGTCTCTATCAAAAGTTATAGCCAAAAAACTGCTGGCGACCGTTCATGACCTGAGATGACCTCAGGGGCACACAGAGGGGTCACAGGTGCATTTTTCCTATTCAGTGTGTCATGTTTACCTATGAACCGATGTTTGAGAGCGTTTTGAACGATATTCGTCCAAAAGAGGCGCATTTCAATTTTCTCCCATTGACTTATAATGGAGAGGTCGCAAAATTGACCTGACCTTAGGTCACAGATATCAAAAATCCGAGATATACATTTTATACATACTGTTACTCATATCAATCGCTGAAAGTTTCAAAGTGATCGTTCAGTCGGTGTAGCTATAGCGAGCCTTTGAACTTTTTCTGAGGTAAGGTCACTTGACGTGACCTGGTGACCTGACCTTGAACGGCCTAGGTCTGAAATTTTCACAACATGTGCGGAAATGATGTAGGAACACGTGTACCAAAAACGGCGGCGCTGCGCGCCGCCGTTTTTGAGATATTCGCGAAAAACCTGAGGGGGGGGCGTAAAAACGCCCCCCCCCAGCACGGCGCGGGTTAATACGAAACGGCACCCCCAATCAAAAAGCAGAAGTGCATCAGCAACACTTTGCTTACGTCGCCCTATGTACTGCCTGTGGTGGCTTCACCAGGCTCCATCAACTGGATGGCCGATAAACAGGCGGACCGAGAAATTGTATTATTAGTAGTATTGTCGGGAAAACGGCCTGGCCGAGCATCTGCACAGTAAGAAAATGTTCGACGTAGACGAGTCATTCGGCAGAATGCGCAAGCATTCATGGATACAACCTGATCATCGACCAACCTGGATACATAAAGTTATCTTCATAGGGTGTTGTACTTCGCTAGACCGTTAGAAAACTGACTAGGCCGTTTTCAAACTGTCTAGGCCGTTTCAAACTGCCTAGGCCGTTTTCATACGGCCTGATATTTCAGGCGGTTTGCAAACGGCCGGCTTTTTCAGGCCGTTTTCAAACGGCCTGACTGGGCCAGGCCGTTTGCAAACGGACTGGGTTTTCATACGGTCTGTAACATATATAAAGTAGACAGCTTCGATCACGGACGTCGGACCGTTCTACGAATGTACGCACCATCCAGGCCTAAGATGCGTCGAGCTTTTTAAGAATGCAGTCTAGATCAATCAACATAACAATGGTGGTATGCAAACGCTTTAAAATCTCTCCCCGGCTCCCGCAACGTTCCAACGCTCCTCCGTTATACGCTCGCTCGATGCGTCCGCCGAGCCGGCTTGCCTCCAATGACGTCATCGGCCGGCCGGCGGCGTTCAAGGTCAAACGGCTGGTGTCCTTACCTGGAGTTCTATAGCCTTGGACTCAGTTTGATCACGAATTCAACCTAAATAACATCTTTTCAACTTTAACGTTGTTTTTTTTTATTCAGGGATGCCTAAAACGATTAACAATATGATTGTGGTTTCAAAGTTTATTCAGGAACATCAAAGCAGATTATCACACATTTGCACGCAAAACGAACACAAGTCAACCGTGTCAAATGACAAATTATCAGGGAACGCGTGATTAGCAACAGTACCTACCAGTTGGCAAAATTGAGTCCACAGGTACCCGCTGTTTCTATGCGTTACAAGGCGCCTTGTCCTGACAGCGTGCGTCTACAGCGTCTTAGGCGTCAGAATCGCTCAAGTCGGATTCACCGCTATAGATGTCGACTCTCAGCAGGCTCAACAACACACCTCCCTGCAGCTCAATTAGCTTAGAGCTCCCTTCGCAGCATGACGCCAAACGCAACCCGACCGCGCACTCTTCTCGTACGTTCAGACGCAACGATGCCGACAGGACCGTCTTTCTGTCATATAAGGTCGGTCTCGAGTTTTATCGGGTCGTTCTGTCCCTGCTCTCCATAACCTGACACCCGGTAGTGCCGAACAGCCACGCACAAGACGGAGGCGCCCCACCATTTGAAACCCCGGCCGCCCCGCCGTCTGACCTTGGTCTGACCGACTCAGCCGGCCGACCGGTAATTAACGACTTCACGCGGCATATCTCCGAAAACCGCAGCAATCCGCAGCTGAAAATCTCAGGACAATTTAACAACATGCCAACGACATTAACGATGGCAGAAACTTAACGGAACTCGATGGAACTTTTTTCGTAGAGGTAACTTAAGCTTTGTCTCATAATGTTAGCGGCCATATTTTGACGTCACGTGTTAATTGCACCAAAAAGCTGTCATAAGTACAAAACAATCAATTCGAAAGTGGTTCGTCTGCAAGCCCACTAACCAAGCATCATAATGGTATGCATATTTTCTGACTCCCATTCCAGCTTCATGCCTTTATACAATCTCAAAATACCATACCAGATTCAGCAGTCCGACTCGCGTCCATAGCGGGTGGGACGTAGCCTGTGTTTGAAGTCAAATTGATCGAAAAGGGTACTGCTAGAGTTAAAATCGTTGCCATATTTGGGTCCGCTGGTCAATTTTACACTGGAAACCACCTTCAGAAATCAGAAAACAAAACTTTATTTTTTTGATTAAGTGGGCATTCTTAGGGGCATCCGTCCCATGGTGCGACGAGCCGGCCGCGCCGCCCCTACCCGCCCGGGTGGTGTTTCACCGGTGATGCAGCACGCTGCTATTCTGCTGACGTCACACTTGTGATAGTGTTGGAGCAATGGGGCTTGTTAATGTTGACGTCTCCATGGAAACCCAATTTAACACGTGTAATAGCAGCGTGCTGCTATCACCGGTGAAACACCACCCCAGTCTCCACAAGTGCCGATAGAAAGGACAGGAGGACATGCAATAACAAGGAATAATGAATTGTGGCTGATGCGGTGATATAGTGCATTATAAGGCAGTGTATTATTATATACCTAGTAGAATGCGCTTAAGAAATCTTCGGATAAAAAACCCAGCCGTTTAGTGTGCCCACTTGAGCTTTTCACGGATTTTTCCTTAGATTAGAAGCATAACTGACCCCGGTTAATGAAGCTACCGCTTATAAATCCAAAGCGCTGTGTCACCAAGGTGGACTTATTAAGCGGATTCTCCTGTATTAATTAACCCGGCAGTTGCTGGGGTATTTCGCCACCGGCACCCACCGTTTGCTTGGGGGGGGGAGGGGGCGTTAAACGCCTCAAGCCCATAACTCGATAACCAAGAGGCGCAGCCACGAGGCGGCTTAGCTTAAAGTTTATTTCGCGAGCTATCCATAATCATTCAAGAGGGAAAATTCAGGTGGACATCGTTCGCGTCAAAGTAATACCAAACATTCCCAGACATTGTTTTGCTGGCAAAGTTCGAACATCCAATCATAAACTATTATTGGTGGCCCTATTTTACATCCTAGGTCATCTAATGTCAAGAAAGATGATAAGCGATTGTTTATAACAATTTTAAATACACATGCTAGCTTCGTGCTCAAAGCATATTCTAAGCTCTAGATCCAACATATAAGAAGGCATATGAAAACACATCTGATGTGCTCATATCAACATTACAGATCAGCTGATGAGCAGCATGGCTGGTTCCTGGAAAACTGCGTTTCGGATACGAAAAATAACATTTCAAATCGTAATAACACATGTACTTAAACTTTTTTCATAAAATCTTTAATTGGTTTGAGATGGGTGCAAAATGATCTGACCCAAGATCTGACGCTGACCTAAAATGACCAAAAACCTTCCTACATTGTCCGGAAACCGCTGACGATTGATAGCTCAATGACACTAGAGCCGTGCATAAGGAGGCGTGAAAACACTTTCCTCGTCTCTATCTATTACTAGAGGACCATGTCATGGCGTGTGAAAGGTGTTCTCAAAATAAAAATATTTAACCCGCTCCCCTTTGGGCTATTGGCGGACCTTACCGCTCCTTGGGGATGGTGGCCGTTTCGCCCCTCCACCTAAAATCTCGGAAAGTAACCGACCGATTTTGAAAGTTCAAAGAGCCTTCGATAGCCACATCAGCGAACTACCTGGTAACCAAGTTTTCCTTGACCTAGGTGCAACCGATGACGTCACAGGTCAGGTCAAAGGTCGATTTTTTTTCACAGATTAATTGGGCCTTTTCTATATGGAATGCGTTATAACATCAAAGAGAGGCATGTAATCGAAAATCATCGATAGGTGTAATCGAAAATCATCGAGCGTTGGTTGCCTAATACATATGTTGCTAAAGGTCACTGATGCCAGGTCAGGCCACCGAGGTCAGGCCACTAAGGGTTACAATATAAATCCAACTATACTAGCGTCGTGTGATACACGTTTTATAGCCAATTTTGCATTTCAAATTCAATGGTGTGGGCTAGACGACCATTGGGGCCGGCTTAGCAGTGTTTCATTTTTCAGCCTTTTTGGTGGCAAATCACACCTAATGGGGAAAATATTTTCATCTCTAAAATATGAATGACCAACTTTACTTCATCTCTGAAAAGAGTTTCATGTATTCCCAACAGCCAGTTCACTTGTCACTTGACAGTTGATGCACCCACATCCTTTTGTTCCACACCCTGTCAAGATCCTGACATGAAATCCTGGTTTATCAGTTAGCATAAAAATTGGCATTACACCATTTTGCAAAAATACTGCAGTTATTTACTTTCTTTTTTTCATCCTAAGATTTTTTTCTTCATCGGCACACCCAACCAATATCCAATTTTAGAACACTGCGGCTTAGATTACACCCTGGTGAAGGTCAGGTCAAGGTCAGGTGAAATAAGGTTAATTTTCGAAGTTGATATTTTGCATAAAATGGGTACCTAGATATTCGCTGCAGCTCATCACGGGGAATCCAAAGGTGGTCATTTTTGCTCTGTGTGGTCTAAAACAGCTAAAGTTGAGTTTGGAAATTTTACGTAATAAATGTTGAGTGATTTATTTTTTTCACCATAGCTTTGGTAAAAATGGAGCTATCGAGATCACGTCTGGCATGTGTAGGTATAGGATTCCCGGATGAAAAGTCAAAACGTTAAAAGTAAACGGATAAAAAGTCAAAGGACATTAAGTTAACAGACAGAAAGTCAACATCGCAAGAAGTCAAAGGACAAAATGTCAAATGAACAAAAAGTCAACCTGCCAAAAAGTCAACACGCCAGAAGTCAACAAGCTAAAAGTCAACACGCAAGAAGTCAAAAGACATAATGTCAAAGAGACAAAAAGCCAACATGTCAAAAAGTCAACGCGCTAAAAGTCAACACGCTAAAAGTCAACACGCATAAAGTCAACACGCAAAATGTCAACGCGCAAAAAGTCAACACGCAAAAAGTCAAGACGCTAAAAGTCAACACGCCTAAAAGTCAACACGCTAAAAGTCAACACGCTAAAAGTCAACACGCGAAAGGTCAACATAATAAAAGTCAACACGCTAAAAGTCAACATGCTTAAAAGTCAACACGCTAAAAGTCAACACACAAAAAGTCGACAAGCAAATAGTTAATACATAGGTGCGCGAAAAGTTGATGCGCAAAATGTAGTCAACAGCAAAAAGTAGTCTTAAACAGCAGTCGTTAACTAAGTCGGTACAAGTAGGTACGCCGCAGCCCGCGTCTCCGGTCGGCGACTGACCCGCGCCGGGCCACCTGATCCCCGGCCCCCGCCCCACAGTGGGCCGGTATGCCATTCTAGCGCGACAGGGCCTGAATCTTCGAACGGAACCCTCGGTTTTTCGCGAGTAATTCGCGTAAAAAGCGGCCGATCGCAACGAAACTTTCAGTACACTCGCGATAATTAATTTCACAGCTAACCTGAAAATTTCATGACCCTGACTATAATGATCTTTGACCTGTGACCTTCTTTCGAGACCATGTTTGGCCGGATTGGCCGGATTGGCCATGTTTGGCGATTCAGCGTATGTCGGCTCGCATTAGCCGCGAGTTTGCAGTCTTTTCGTGCTTTAAAGCGTTCAAACATGGGATATTATGTTGCTCCCATGCATTGGAGTGGGTGTCAAGGTCACCGGAAGGTCAGGTAAGGTCATTGACCTTTGATGACCTTGGCTCACTTTTTCGAGTTTTACATGTTTCTAAGCTAGTTTTTGGAGCTGAATTCGAATCTAGCATCCATTTGAACATTTACTATGTAGCTTTGGTGCCTTCGTAACATGTTATGAAGCTGTCAGAGGCGGTTGCCACCTACTACACATAGGTTGCCGGCAAAACCCTTACTGGTTGACCTGACCTGACCTGACCCAACCTGGCCTAAATGCATGAAGACATCATCTATGATCGTAAATAACATTATATTCGTGATCAGCGCCCAAAAAAAAACCATAGCAGCCACCCTTTATGACGTTCTAACAGGTCCCGATTTTCCCGACTTTTGGGTCATTGACCTGACCTGGAAGGTCAACCGATGACCTAGAACCTTACAATGGGGTATCATCAGCTTCCTCTTGTCACGGGCAAGACGCTCGTCTTTTCCGCGAAGCTCTAGCTCGATCAGGGGCGAAACGGCAGGGGGGGGGGGGGTCCAACGGACCCCTTCTATACGTTCGCGGCTGGAAAAACACCACTAGGGGCGAGGGTTAAGCCAAATCTGAGGGGTTATTTCAGAAAGACCGCTAAAAGAGCAATTGAATGCACTTTTTTGCGACGATGTAGCTCTATTAGTCCCCGAAGTAAGGGTCGGTGTTTCGAGGAATGGTGATATACGCAACATTTTACCTTTGATGACCTCTGGTGACGTGACCTTTGACCTGACCTAGAAATGACTAATTACTCTATCTGGAATTTCGGGCGCTCTTCCGAATGCCACTTACTACGTGTCGCTATGTGGCCCAGGAGCCGAGTTAGAAGGGGGAGTGTTCAATCAACACCTCCCGGCTCGGCGCGCTTGACGCCGAATACCGGTCCGGCGCGGGTTGATGTTTGGCTGCTACATCCAAAGTCGCAAAAAGTCGCAAGAAATGACTGTTGGATCTTGTACTGCAATGACTCACTGACATGTAGCGAGATTTTCGAAGCGGTACTTTGCGGTACTTTTTTAAAAGTCTATTTTTGTGTGACATCAATTATGTGAAATTATATTTTCGTCTTTAAATCTTTGCGGTGCAAATACATCATAACCAAGTAAGAGTTCGCCATTTTCATGTGGTTATGTGTGTTCTGCAAAACCTGAGCTATTGTTTGATGTATATAAATGTGGAATTCCTCTTCAAATTGTGATTGTTTTCGTGGATCAAAGATACGTTGTCGAAGAGTGCGGGGGACGAGTTCGGTCCAAACGATTCCGAAGTTCGTGTTTAAGCTGAGTTTTCGCCATGAAATAGCAATTGTGTTGAAAACCAAAGACCACAGCAATGTAGTATGATCATTTTTGAACAAATTGGTATAGGTTTCATTGCACATCTACAAAATTCGATTTTTTACCCATGTCGTGCTAGACCTGGCGATCGGCCCAGTGTGCGCGCCCGCTGGTCGCCGGCTGCACCGCATAGCGCGTCTCGGCGCGTCCCCGTGCGTGCCCCGACACTACCAATAAGAACGCTCCTACCTATTTTTACTTTGCTTTAAAAGTATGTTGGGAATGTGAACTTATCTATATAAAGTTGGCGTACTGTGCCTGCTGGTGGCGGCGGGGGGGGGGGGGGGCAGTTCCGATAAGGAGACGTAGGGCGGAGGCGAAGATGAAGGAGAGGGACAGTAACTGGTGGCCACAATGCGCTATACTTGTCACCTCTTTTTGGACGTCACAGCTCCGAGGTCCGAAAAAAATGTGTTTTTAGCAATCGCATCTCGATAACTTAATTGACCTATACATTTCGATGAAAATTGGTCACCTTAATTGTATGCAGTCCGTACCTTTCGATGAAAATTGGTCACCTTAATTGTATGCAGTCCGTGAATATTAACAGGTTGTTGTCTGTTGATGCTGATATGAGCGTTCCTTTCAAGGCAGGACAATCCGACAGCTTCACACTATTGCCTCTCGTTCCAACTTCCACCTATCTAAAAGAAACGACGCGCTTTACTATTGTACCAATTGTACCATGCAATACGCTTGAACTATAATAACCCGCGCCCGGCTGGGGGTCCTGGATTTCCACGCCCTGCTGGGGGGGTGTTTGAACACCCCCCCCCCTTGTAACTCGGCTCCTGGGCCACGTAGCGATACGCGGAAGGCGGCGTTCGAAAGAGCGTCAAAAATAATAACGAAACTTTGATCAATTTTTTGGTCAGGTCAAAGGTCAGGTCACCAGAGGTCATTGAAGGCAAAATTTCGCCGATTTCCAGGTCAAATGTCGAAAATTTCCAAGAAGCCAACGCATAACTCGGGAACCAATAGAGCTACAGCGCCGCGGAAAAGCGCATTCGATAGCCCTATTAACGCCCTTTCTGATTAATTCTCTCAGATTTGACCTAACGACAACGGTTTTGCCTGCAGGGGGCAAAAACTGCGAAAATAGCCGATTTTTTCGGAAACAGTTTTTCTGCAATAACTTTTGACCCAAGCCTTGTACGAGCTTACTTTCACCGGCATCGTGTTCCTCTTGTCAAGACGCATCGAATGAATTATAACTTGACCTTGAAAGGTCAACTTGAAAATTTGAACTCAGGTCAATGGCATGACCTGACCGGAAAAGGTCATGTTGCATATCATTCGATCCGTATCGTCGAGCTGAACACATCTAAGGCGTTTTCATCGCTCTAGCATGCCTCTATCAAAAGTTATTTGCGAAAAACTGTTAGATACCATTCGTGACCTAAGATGATCTCAGGGCATAAACAAAGGTCACGGACACCATTTTCATGTTATGTGCGTCTAAACCACTTGTAATTCGGTGTTTGGGAGTGTTTATAATGTCTTTCGTCCAAAAGAGGTGCATTTCAATTTTCTCCCATTGACTTGTAATGGGGAGGTCGCAAAATTGACCTGACCTTAGGTCATCGATATCAAAATTCTGAGATGAACATTTTGTACATGCTATTGCTCTTAGCAATCGCTGAAAGTTTCAAAGCGATCGGTCACTCGGTGTAGCTATGACAGACATTGAAACTTTTTATGAGATGAGGTCACTTCAAGTGACCTGGTGACCTGACCTTGAATGACCTTGGTCTGAAATCTTAACAACATGTGTAGAATTGATGTATGATAAGGTGTACCAAAAACGGCGGCGCTCCGCGCCGCCGTTTTTGAGATATTTGCGAAAAAACACAAAGGGGGGGGGGGTGTTCAAACACCCCCCAGCAGGGCGCGGGATAAAAGTGTGAAATCGCTAATAGAACCCGTGACGGAATCAATTGATAAGAAACGTCTCCCTACACAATATAGGAAATTTGAACAAGCGAACCTTTCGTATCGATAACATTCCGGGTTACTATATTTGTTGAAATAATTCCAGTAAACTGCGCCTGGGACAGCCAGTTGTCTCGAAGGATCATGTAACGCTGCCTCATGAGTCATGACAACCTTACGATGCGAGCGAGCTCCCACCTAGCACGTAAGTGTCAACGGATGTGTGTCAGATTTCAGCCAAGCATGCCCGTGTGACCAGCTGAGTCGCGGTTGCGGGCCATTGGAATCCCCATCAGTCGCGCAATGGAGGCAGTCTCGCTTCAATATCCAATGATGCAGGTTATATTGTGCAGCATCCTGCTTAATTGTGTACAGCTGTTTGTAAATGTTATCTCATGTATGTAATGACTGATGATCCAGGTGTCATTGACTTTGTCTCTTTGACTTGTCCTTTTGAGTTTTTGGATTTTGGCTTTTTTTCCTTTGCATTTTTCGTAATTTGACTTTATGTCCTGTTGACTTTTCGTCTTTTGACCTTTGTCCTCTTCACTTTTTGTCCTTTTGACTTTCTGTCCCTTTGATTTTTGTCCTTTTGACTTTTTGGACTTTGACTATATGTCTTTTTGACTTTTTGACCTTTTGACTTTTTATTTTGACTTCATGCCCGGTTGACTTGTTGTTTTTTGACTTTCTGTCCTTTTGACTTTCTGTCCTTTTGACTTTCTGTCCTTTTGGTTTTTGGATTTTGACTTTATGTCCTGTTCACTTTTTGTCCTTCGACTTTTGTCCTTTTTACCGTTTGGAAATTTGACTTTTTACCGTTTTTACTTTTTGTCTTTTGACCTTATGTCCATTTGACTTTTTGTCTTTTGACTTCTATGCTAGTTGACTTTTTGTTCATTGACTTTTTGGCAATTTCACTTTTTATCTTTTGACGTTTTATCCTTTTTTACTTTTTGCCTTTTGACTTTCCTCTTTGTTGACCTTTTACCTGTTGACTTTTAAGATTTTTGACTTCTTGCTTTTGACGTAATGTCTGTTGATTAATCATCCTTTTACCTTTTATCATTTGACTTTTTGTCCGGAACCCAGGTATAGCAGACCAATAGTTCTGGTATTTTCGGGGTTTGATATAAAAATCACTTTTTAAGTTTTGATGGTCAATTTGTTTAATCCGAGTTAGCAGTTTTGTAGCCCTGTTTATTTTACATCTTTTTTATCTTGAACATTTTTCGTTATTTTCAAAGCTGTAGGCGTGATAGTTCTTCCCGCTAAGCCTTTTTTGGGTCGAAAATGGCAGAACATGACATGAATCTGACGTCCTTTGTGGCTAAGCTTTCAAAGACTTTGGAAAAATGTGGTCACAAGATGTAAAAATGATGCCCGGAAGGGCATCATTTTTAGGCTGGTGGCGAAAGACTGGTGGCGAAATCTGCTACAGATTAGGAGATATCGACTGAAAAAGAGAGATGGACCGTTTCGCCCCCCACCCTCCCTCCCCCAACGAGGCGTCGGGCTTTCATTCAATTTCTGCTCTCACAGTCTCTCTGAACTATTTTTTAAATTACAGAGTAACGGAATTGCAAGCGGCCCCCGGTCAACAGACACGGTAGCCCAAATCTAGTCGGATATGAAAATTCTTCTAAATCCATAGACTTTAATGCTAAATTGACTATATTTGAGAGGGTTTTATGAAGGTACATGACCAGATACAGAAAAAAGCGAGATGCTATCTTGTAGATTAAATCGTCTACTATCTGCGACTTTTGAAGTGTTTTTCAATCTGAGGTACGGAAATCATGTTCCCAAGAGACTGAAAGTAGCCATACTTTACATTAGACCCAATGGCAAAAATTCGGAATCTGACGAAATTGGCCATTTTTACGTCTAATTTATGAAAATTCTAAACAGGATATATAAAAACCCGAGATGCTATCAGGTGGGAAATTTCATTGTCTATCACCGCTTTTTGAAGTGTTTTTCGATCTGAGACCGGCAAATCGTGTTCCCAAGAGACTGAAAGTAACCCTGTTCTACAGCAAGACAATGGCAGAATTCTAATATTTGATGGAAGATATCTTAGGTGATAATAACCTTACTACTAATTGCAATGCTTCATTGGAAAGCTCAGCACTGGCGCTATCATCGGTCTTTGCATTGCTATTTCACAGAACAACAAGAAATAACGTTTTGAAGCCATTGAATATTGACTTACTTGTCATCGACGGGCTCGATCCCCATCACCACCAACAATTTTCCGGGAAGTCAGGGTTTTGCAGATATTTAAGCAGAATTGCAGAGCTGTGTTAATACTACGGCACTTAAATACACATTTCAAGAAAACTGCTTTTTTTCTTAGCATGAGTTAGGTCTCAGAAACAGCAACATGTCGATATAATGAGGAAAAATAAGTGCAAATGATCGCGCAAGAGGGTATCCTTAGCTCCCTAGCAACCACCTAGCAACGTAAGGCAAAATAGTAAACAACTCCTGTTGATATCAGGTACTCAGCCTTGGAAGCACACAAGACGGTCACCATACTGGGCTTCATACTGAATTTTGCAAACCAGAATGGATGTTTCCAACTAAAATTATTTTTTCGAGAAATTTATCTTTGTTGCCCCACTATTTTTCGTAAAACCGAGATATACAAACTTCATGATATCAAAAATAATATTGTGATAATGGAAACCGCCATATAAAACAAGATAATTGCTGAGATCATGCCTACTAAACTTGGTCCTACCCCCTAATTCAATATACCCTGATTGCAAGTGGCAATATAATCTTCCTGCCTGCGCCGGACCAGAGTTTACACATGCAGGCTGAGTTCTAGCATTTATATTTTAAATTTTTAAGCCGTTGAGCTTTTAAGAAGTTGTATGCACTGTTCAGAGGCCAGTTTTACCAAAAAATACCAGCCGGCCGCCGAAATAAAATATCCAGCCGAAAAAATAGCCGCCACACAGCCACGAGTTTCACCAACAAAAAAAATCCAGCCGACTTCGGCCGGAAATATTTGTCGCCGGCAGTCAGCTGATATTTTTATATCGATAATGGTCAAGGAGCTTGATAAATTTTAAAACATGTTTTAATTAAATTTAAGCGTGTTTTTTTAATGCAAATAGCACATGTATTTTGCAATATTATTATTGGAAAACATTATATATATTTTTAATAGCTGTAACCACAAAATACATCATAATAAACTTGCCAATACAAGACCACCAAATTGTAAACCTACGTCATTCATGAAGGTGACGATCTTTTTTTCCTGTCAAAAGGATCTTTTTTCCTGTCAGCCTATTATATTTCATTTTTACAATACTTTCAAATTGCAATTTACCTTTTTGTCTGCTTTTAGTCGCACCTTGTAGAAAATCATCGTGTCGAACGTGCACGCAATGTATGGACCCCCACTCCCACCTTTTATGAGGTGGGGACTTTAATAGATGGGACCCGCTCCCGACGGATCCGGGAGTCGCACCTCTTTCCTAGATGCCAAAAGAGTGAGGAAGAAGCGGCAAACATTGTTCCCAGAGGCGCCACCTGAAGCTGGACGGACAGTTCCGCTGCCGAGCGAGTGAACTGCGGTGCTGCGAGGCGGCTTCGCGCGCACTACATTACACCTTATACTTCTAGGACCGAGGGCTAAGGATTCGCCAAGGCCTATATAATGCCTTGTGCCAAGGCGAGTGTCTTACCTCAGGAAGATACCTACCCAGATTAACTGCACCGCAGTCATTGCAGGGCTGAGGGCGGTCGTTCGCCCCACTTCGGCGAGGTGGAGGTCATGCTGCCCGGCTAGGTGGTTTCAGCCTATATGCAGGCCCCGTTTGCCGGGCCCGGTCAAGACGAAGGAACGCCACACAGCAAACAATATAAGCTCCGGCCCCGCTACACTGGTCCGGCTCGTAACAATACCTGCGCTAGCTTCGTCGACCGTCGTTCGACTGCGCCCAGTACCGCTCAGTGGAGAGTCCTGCCGAACTCATCCACGTGTGCCGAGATCATTCGTTGCGCACGGACACAATCGTCCGACGGACCCCGCTTTACATGATGATCGCGTGGTGACCACCTTTTCGCCGGCTTCCACGCCCAGTCGAGCCGTCTGGCTACGCCCCAACCAAATGATCGCTCTAAGCCTTTCGACTGGTTTGCAAAACTCGGGTCTAATATCGAAGTATTTGGGAGTTAGGACACGTTAAAACCGTGTTCATGAACAAATATACATTATGCAACTAAAAACGCCTTACTTACTTTAACTTTTCTAGGCTGATGACAACCTATTCATTGTAATATTTCTAAAATGTAAATAAATCATGAGCGATGAGCATAAAAAAGGTGAAAAAAAAAACAATCAACTAGAAGCTAGTGTGGAAATCCACTGACGTAGGTCGCCTCGTACTGGCGCAGCTCGTACAGCGGCACCGGCGTCTCCCGCACCCGGCCGTCCGCCTTGCCCGCCTGCGCCATCAGCCGCTGGAAATGGCTGCGCTGCCGCTCAAACATTAGCGTGACCGCCTGGCCGGCCCGGCTGACGCGCGCCGTCCGACGCACGCAGTGTGCCTTCAACAGCGCCGGGATATCGTACGACACGACCGCGTCCACGGCGTCCACGTCAATACCGCGCGCCATAGCCTCGAGCACACCAGCGCGGCCATCTCAGCTAGCGCGCGCCGCCGCTGGCCCGCCGGCACTGCCCCAGGGAACTCGGCCTCGCGCGCGCCCAGCACCGACAGCGGTAGCTCCAGCTGGTGCGCCGCCTCGTTCCAGTTGACCAACACGAGCGAGCGCCGCCAGTCGGGCTGTCGGAGCAAATTGTGCATCAGCAGCGGCTTCAGCGGCTGCGGCGCCACCACGTTGAACGACTCGCTCAGCTCGGCCGGCGTGGTGAACCTGCCGACGAACTGACCGGGCAGTGCGACGGCGGCGGCCGCCGTGCCGCCTGCCGGCCACCAGCAGTCGCGGCTGGAACAGCGACATTCGCTCCAGCTTCTCCGGCCTCCGGGTTCTGTGACAGGGTGGCCAAGAACGGCAGCTTCTGCAGCGGCAGGTGAGGCGCGCAGACGGCGGCGGCCGTCAGCCGGCCGGCGATGCAGGGCGGCGGGCCGTGGCCGCCGCCACCCACTCCACCGCTTTCAGTCAGCCCGTCTCGGCCATCTCGATCACCCGGTCGGCTTCGTCGATCACCAGGTAGCGCAGGTGCGCTAGCGAGAAGCCCTCGGCGCTGGTTATGTGACCCATCAGCCAGCCGGGAGTGCTCACCACGATCAGCCAGGGAGACCGGGCCGCGCGGCCCCACCGCCACCAGTTGGTGCCCCCTCGTGCCACTGTGTCTCCACCCAGCAGCCGGACGCAGAGCGGCGTGTCGGCGTCGTACTGGCGGAACACGGCGGGCACCTGAGCGGGCAGCGCCTGTGTGGGTAGCACAGCTAGCGCGCGCACCCGGCGGCCGGCGCACCGCGGCGCCGCGCCTGCACCAGCGGCAGCACGAACGCCAGCGTCTAACCGCGGCCGGCCGGCGCCGAGACGCAAAGGTCGGCCGGTGGCAGCGGCGACTCTGCGGCCGCCAGCAGCTCGGGCAGCACCGTCACCTGCACCAGGAACACCTGTTCGATGCCCTCGGCGGCCAGCCGGGCGCGCACCTCGGGGCAGAGCGCCGGCAGATTGGCCGGCGCCGGCCGCCGGTCGCCAATCGGCTGCAGGTGCGCCAGCCGGTCGGGCAGCGCACGCGGTGCACGGCCTGTCAGCTCGAGCACTCCACCTCGTCCAGCACGGTGAAGTCGTCCGCGGCGGCATCTCCGTCCGACTCGGAGGTGTCCTCACTGTCGTTATTGGCGACGGCGGCTGCCGCTGTGCGCTCAGTCAGGTCGGCCATCACAGCAACACTCGCCGATGATTGGCGTCATCGAAACCGTCAGACGACGGTGGATTCACCACCGTTTTTGCAGCAGAGACTGGAAAAACCTCAGCAATAAACAAGGAAAAACTTCACAACATGCCACAGCCCGCAATTGTGCATATTGTCATTTTATTTCTCACAAGACAGAAAATATTGGCTGCTTTATTCTAGGAACTGGCATGAAAAACATAAGCTAAAATCAAGCTAAGTGAATTAGTATTGTATTTCAACATGAGACTGGGAAAAAAATCCTTGTCACTGTCAACATGACCAGTGTAATGGTAACGGACGGGCTGCATGAACATTTCAGCGCATGATCTGAAAACTCTGTGTGCAGAAATTTCAGAGCTGAGGTGAACAAATAACATTTTGGCCGCAATCTGCCTGGTGCCTCAACAATTTAGCAAAACTAACTCACAATACTTACAGCCAGTTTTAACATGATCCCTGCATGACTCATGCATGCAAGATACACATGCATTCAATATCAGCACAGTGCACACACAACAGTTATGGATTCATTTACATTTTACATTACTATTATTTTCTTTTCCTTCAATATGCAGCATGACTTGCTGAGTTCAGTGGCACAATCTTATGACAGCATTCAGCAAGTTTGTTCGGGTTCGCAACCACGCAAACTTTGCACGTTTTGCTTCAAAAACAAGCCTTTTTACATTTCTTTCATGCTATTCAATTTCTTTTTTTAAATTTATTGTCATTTATCTTGAAAATCTTGCCATTTTGGTCTTAGCAATGTCAAAGCACCTTCATTCCGCACAGCTCAAGTACAAGTAAGTTCCACCCAAAAGTAGTAGTATCAGTAGCTGGCTGCTGGCGCCTTGCAATGTCAAATGTAGCTGAATATGTGAAAACAGTGACATATTTGTTCAAAATCTTGAGTCCAATGAGCCTACCCTCTCTGCCTCTCCTTCCAGCATTTCTTCAAGCACCTTCGATTTTCGAAAATGACCTTCCATCATTATTTTCCACTTCCGTGCGAGCAATGAACTTGTAAGCTGACCACTAGTTAATGCGCTATCATCTTTCTGTTGGGTGCTTGTAGCAAAAAGATAATATAAAACGAAAAAACTAACACCACAACACCAAACACCCGTCTTGTTGGTTCCTTTTGGTCCTGCCTGGTGACAAAGGCTCTTTCTTTACGCAATATCATCGGAGGGCTGTTCACGGGCCCTGTGTGCGGTCGGACCGCACACAGCCTCCAAGCTCCGCCCACTGCGTCCCTACGTCAGCCTTCCGTCACCGCACACAGCGATCGCTGTGGCCGGTCGGGACTGGCCACAGCGGACCGTCCACCGCACGCAGCCGTGACGTCAGAACCGCCTACCCATCCCCTACCCCCACGCCTGCTGGACGCACCGCACACAGCGCACGCAGCAGTGTGCGGTGCCCGTGAACACCCCTCAGTATTCCTCTTCTTATCTTGAAGCCCAGATGCTTTACAGATTGGCCATGAATGACACTAAATAATTATATCAACTGAGAAGCGCAAATCACGATAATAAGTAACAAAGAGGCCAATTATTCCAACACATCAAAAAAATAGACGGGGTCGCCTGTCTATCTTTTGGGGCTGCTTTTCTACATATAATGGCGCAGATAAACACTCCATTAATGCCGCATTTGCCGTTGGTGAAACTCGTTGGCTATTTTTCTGGCTGATATTTTTTCACGCCGGCGGATATTTTTTCGCCTGGTTGGTGAAACTCGTCGGCTGGTTTTTGACAGAAAAATTGCGCCGGGCTGCTATTTTTCTGTTGGTAAAACTGGCCTCAGCTTCTTTTTTTTGGTCCATCACAGCGGGCTTGTATGCCATTTGCCCATCAAAAACGAATGTAAACACTTTTTATGAGGTCTGGTAACCTCGCCAAGTTCTTAACTGATTCGTTTAGTAGCTTTTGATTGGGCACTGCCCACGTTGTCTGTCTATGACACAAATAGAGGCTGCTGACATCGTTTGTCGCGGTTAGATAATAATACCAAATACCAATCCAAGTCCCAGTGGCTGCTCGATCGCAATTTTCCTGGCCCACCTCTCCAGCCAGGCTAGACTTTGCTCGGCACAGCCGTCGCCTCAGTGCCTCGGGCGGTGACCCGTTCAAAGGGGCTCACAATTCGTATGGTGCCGTGGCTCTCAAACCAACACAGAACAGTGAGACGCACAGGCTCACTTTCCATATAAGGCGAACAGCTGATTCTGACGGCCGGGTTTCATTTATGCTAAGGCGCCCAATCACAGCGCGGCATTTCAGTTGGTGTCGGGCGCAAAAGCTGCTATGCCCCGCCCCTCCATCACGTGATCCTTCCCTCACGTGGCCTCAGTCACGTGGTGTTTCCACTCCTTGGCGCATGGCGGCGCTAGTCTCGCAGGGGCGGTGGTAGCTTGCTCCCCCGCCGTCCGGGGGTGATGGGTAGCAAGTGCTGGTGACTATGCCTACATTTAGTATGTGCTATGCTATGTGTATTGAGGATTGAGGGCACCTCTGACTCGCTGCGCAATTAAAATTCTGGTATTGATTGATTGATTCTGGCATTGTGTCTTCGCGCAAACCATTGAAAAGGAGGCGGACATTTTTAAGGAACTGTTAAGTACAGTCACCAACACTTGCTACTAATCACCTCGTTTTTGCTCAGTAGTTTGAAGACCGATCAATTCTCAGTCGAGCAAGATACGTCAAACGATTGGTTTGGTCCTCTGATTTTCGAATATCTAACTTGTTTTTGTATGTTCGAAGCATTTTGTGATGAGGAGCCAAAAAACGTCTTTTCTGCCCTAAAGTTGCCCCAAGAAGTCGTAGAACCTAGCCCCGCCTCTGATCCACAGACCACTAGTGCCATCTCTTGTCAGCCGAACAAACCGCAGAAGTAAATAATGTCACGTGACCTTTGCACACGCTACAATTACTACGCAGTTGTAGTGGGGGAAGCGGGGCGGAGGCGTGGAGAGGGACGCGATCGGTACGGTCGGCTGGGGTCAGGTCGCCGAAGTCGGAGGTCATCCGCCGGAGGGTGTTTGGGCGGTTGAGCCGTGTGGGCTGGGGCTTGCGGAGTGGGGAGCGCCTGGACCTGTCTGGAAACAAGTTCTACAACGCTGTGGCAGTCGAGAATATTGTGAGGAAAGAGAGAGAGAGAGAGAGGGAGAGAGAGAGAGGGAGAGAGAGAGAGGAGAGAGAAAGAGTGGAAGAGAAAGAGGGAGATAGAGGGAGAGGGAGAGAGCGGGACAGAGAGGGAGATGGAGAGATAGGGAGAGAGAGGGAGAGGGAGAGGGGAGAGAGGGAGAGAGAGAGAGGGAGAGAGAGGAAGAGCGAGAGAAAGAGAGAGGAGAGAGAGAGTGGAAGAGAAACAGGGAGAGAGAGGGAGAGAGAAGGAGATGGAGAGAGAGGGAGAGAGAGGGAGAGAGAGGGAGAGAGAGGGAGAGAGAGGGAGAGAGAGAGAAAGAGAGAAAGAGGAGAGAGAGTGGAAGAGAGAGGGAGAGGGTGAGGGAGAGAGGGAAAGGGAGAGATGGGAGAGAGGGAGAGAGGGGAGAGAGAGAGAGAGAGAGAGAGAGAGAGAGAGAGAGAGAGAGAGAGAGAGAGAGAGAGAGAGAGAGAGAGAGAGAGAGAGAGAAGAAAGACTGGAGGGAAGGGATAAGGACGGGAAGAGTAAAAAGAGAGACAGAAAAGGAAAACCAGGAAGGGTAAAATGAGAGAGAGAGAGAGGGGGTAATGGGTAAATCAGTGAGAGGGAGCGAGAGAGAAAATATTTAGTTGTGTCAGCTTGTTTCGTATGTAAAATGTAAATTTGCTTTCCATCATTTCAGCTTCGGATTGCCGATTGGAAATTAAATCTTAGCATCCTTATGATAAACCCAGCTGCCGGACATTGGTCACGTGACCACATTTTCCGTTTGACCTTGAGTTGGCACCAGATTTTGTCGACAGACGTGGCGCAGCTTATTTTACTGCATTATTTTAGATGCTAATTATTTAGATTGTAGTGGTAAATGATGCCGTGCAAATAATATTGAATTATCGGTGACATAGTCACCATTGATACTTGAAAGTTGAATAGCATCAATAAAATGCAATTAATCTATTATTACTCTTCGATTGATTTTACTGTGTTTGCAGGCATAGGCAGTGGCGGCGGAATAGGGGGTGCAGGGGGTGCAGCTGCACCCCCATCGAAAAACATGGGGGTGCAAACATATCTTTTTGCACCCCCAAAATCCGTACAAGGGGCCCGTCGCACCATCCAATACATTTCTCCTGAAAACCAGTGATCGGGAAACGAACACTGATGTGGAATCATCCAGGATGTCCAATGATGGTCAGGAGCGCCCCATGCTAGTCTTTGGGGCCCCCACACCGGCTAGAAGTGTCCCGAGCCGCGTTTGGTGCTTGCACGCGGCATCTGAGGGCCCCCACGACGGCCTTAGAGGGCCCTTTTATGACGATCTCTGAGGGCTCCCACCTGAGGGCTTTGTCCCCTGGGGCCCTACAACGGCCACTAAGGAACCTCATGACGACCGCTGAGGGTCCCACAGAGACTCCAGGGCCCCAAGGAGACTCCAGGGGCCACGCTGGCCTCTGAGTGCCCCTATGACGGCCTCTGAGGGCCCTTACGATGATCTCTGAGGGCTCTCACGACGAACTCTGTCCCCTGGGGCCCTATAACGACCACTAAGGGCCCTCATGACGACCGCTGAGGGTCCCACAGGACTCCAGGGGCCCCACTGGCCTCTGAGGGCCTCTACGACGGTCTCTGAGGGCCCTTGTGACGGCCCTAGACCCAACTCAAGTCTGAGGGCCCATTTGGCTTCAGACGGCCCAGCGACGGCCTCTGAGGGCCTCAACACAACCAGGCTGCAGGGGCTATGCTGGCATCTGAGGGCTCTGCAACGGTCTATTGAGGGCCCTAACAACGATGGCCTCTAGCGGTCTTACCAAGGCCTCTGAGAGCCCTGCAAAGGTATCTGAGGGTCCATGAAGACCCTCAATATGGCCAATGACCCTCATGACGACCTCTGATGATCCTCTCGAAGGCTTCTAAAGGCCCTCACAACAACTTCTGAGGACCCCAGGACGCTCCCTGAGGGTCTGAGGGCCCTGATGACGACCTCTTTGGGCCCTCACGATGGTATCTAAGACCCAACGCAAGCTCTAAAGGCCCACACTGGCGTCTGAGGGCCCCACGACGGCCTCTAAGGGCCTCGACGCAGGCAGGCTCCAGGGGCCATGCTGACCTCTGAGGGCCCTCTTGACGGCTTCTAGGGCCTAACGAAGGTTTCAAGGGCCAACGCTGGCCTCTGAAGAACCCTACGACGGCCTCGGAGGGTCTCAACTCAACGCAGGCAGGTGCCAGGAGACATGCTGGCCTCTGAGGGCCCCGCAGAGTTCAGATTCAGAGGATCCAACGACCTTTGTGGACCTTACGAAATACGAAGGTCGCCGAGAGCTCACGCAGGCTCCTGGAATTCCACACTGATTCTCAGGCCCCATGTCGGCTTGTTGAGGCACTTTATCTGCTCTTGGTACCCCGTCGCCGGCCTCTGAGAGCTCAATGTCGGAATTTATGGGGCCATGGGCCCTACACCGGCTTTTATGGCCCCTACATCGACTCTTGGGACTCATGACCCATGACATGTGGGTCTAAGCAGCTTCTAAGAATCCCAATTCTGGTTCTAGTAGCCGCCAGCCGAATATTAGGACTCACACGCGAGCTCCTGGGACCCCGTGCATACCCCAGGGGTCTACCTGCCTCTAAGACCCCACACATACTTTCGGGGCTCAAACGCTTGCCCCTGAAGACCCCACTGAGACCCCTTTCCTCTATTCAGTCCTCCATACCGGCTCTTTAGGCTAAACATCGGCTCCTGTGGCCTCCATCCCGGCTTTGGAGGGCCTCCATACAGGCTTTTTTGTGGTCCGATGCCGGTTTCTGAGAGCCCTCAAAAGACTTTCGAGCCTATACTGCCTTCTGAAACCTTTCAGCAACTTTCAAGGGACCAACCCTGATCAGAGGGCTCATTCAGTCTGGGGAGTCATGTAGGTCTCTGGAGGAGTCCCTACGTGGTCGGTTTCCAAGGGCTCCTAAACACGGTCTTCTTGGAACGGTCTCGTAGGGCCCTCAATGGTCCTCTGCGGATCCAGAAAAGTGGTTTGAGACGCTGCGGGTGATGGCTAGACTAAAGATTAGCCGATAAAAAAACTAGCTGCATTTGCTTCTTTATGCTTTCATTATTTGAGACAGGTAGGTACACTGCAATTTCAAACCTTTTACAGAACTTGTGTGTATGGGGATAGTTTTCCAAAATCTTCGTTTTTCATAAATCAATAATAATCACTCAAAAAAAAAAAACTGAAGGGGGCCCAAAACTTCCAGAGGGGCCCCTTGAGAAAACTTTGCACCCCCATCCAAAATTACCTTCCGCCGCCACTGGGCATAGGTAGAAACTAAAGAGCTGAGCCTGCAGCTTACAGTTGTTCTATACAGTAGCGGCGGAACACCTTCAATTAAGGGGGGGGGGGGGCACTGCCGACTTTCGGTCCGATTCTTTCCATGCAACGCCCATAGGGCTAATGTTAAAATGCCAAAATTAAAGGGGGCACGGTGCCCCAGTGCCCTCCCCGTCCCGCCGCCTATGGTTCTATAACCCTTAATGCATAAATCAATGCTACTGAGGCCTGAGGGCTGCAAATTTGTTTCACTTATCTTTAATAACTGATGCCCTACCTTCATCTACCATTATCTATAAGAATCTTGCAACAATCATCACCAGACTTTTTAGTTTTTTTACATACCTACGCCCCAGCCACGAGAGTGGGCGGGTACGACTCCCTCGCCCTAATTGAGCTAGCCTCGCGGGAAAAACAAGCATGTATGCCGTTACGGGACCGGGGACGCAGCGACTGATGCACGGTTAAAAAGTCTCAGGTCAACTGGTGGCCTCTGAGGATCAGGTCAAGTGCCCCGAGGGCCAAAATACGATTTCGGGTTTTGAGAAATAACATTGCCAAAGAACGGCGCAGAGTCGCGATTTTAGTACCATCATGTTTGTCATGCTCCGGTGCGTCAAAATGGTTCACTTTTGTTTGGGTGGGGTCAACATAAGGTGTTCACATCGGGTCAAAGCCAGGTCAGAGGCACTCAGGTCACGAACTTGGTCGGAGGAGGTTATATCGTATATCATTCGATTCGGTAGGTCTTCCAGAGTCTATTGGCGACTTTTCCGACTTGCCAGTTCAATTTTATCAGGAGTTATTGACGAAAAAACTTGTGACCATTGTGACGTCATAAATGACGTCACGCTAGGTTAAAGATGCAAAAGTGAAGCATTTGACATTGCAAGAATTGCATGAAATTGCGATTCCATGTGCTTGAGCTAGGTTTAGATCATTCTCGGCGTCAAAATTACAGTTTCCATATTTTCCCCATTGACTTGTAATGGTGACGTCACGCGATCGGCCTGACCTCATGTGACCTCTAGGAGAAATCCGAGATATACAAGTTTTGAGACTCCTAGAGGATACTAGGTCCTGTAAGTATCATCTCGCTGTGACAGCTCCTCTGGCACCGAGGGCATTGCGAAGTTTCGGTATTTTGGGACTGTTGCAGAGGTTCACGTGTGACGTCATAACTCATAAGTCAGTGATCTGACCTGAGACGGAAATGCAATTGGTTTCCAAAGATGCGTATGGAAGCAAAGATAAGGTGTGCCAAATAGCAGCCCTCTAGCTGTAAGGTGTTTTGAGCTATCGCCAAAAGTCGTGAGTGGAGCGCTACTGACTCCTCCGGTCGGCCGCCGGGGGATAGGAGGCGTGCAGGGTATCGGAAAACCACCTGGTACTTTGCGAATTTTGCCGATAAAAGTGCGTTTCTTATGCCGACTTATAGCCAAAAGACTACTGAATCTCAAACCAGTCGTATCCTTGCACTAAATGGCTTGGTTTAGACACGATAGGTCTGAAAAGAAAAGGTCCCATGGGCGCCTGGGCGCTCTATGGGCGCCCAGGCGCTCTATGGGCGCTGCGAGGCCGTTGGCACCAGAGTTTCGGGAAGTGCCCTCGCCACAACCGCACGTGCAGATTTGGTCACGTGACCAAGCGCATTTGCCGCCACTGTATTTATATACACTGTGGTTTCATTCAGGACCTCGGGCTTTGTTGAATTTTCCGCCCTCGACCTTCGGTCTCGTGCGGAAAACTCAACAAATCCCTCGGTCCTGAATGAAACATTTTACACTGTGCATTTTACCGGCCCCGTGTGATATTATATATTATCACGCAATAGGGTTGGGACCATCTGCATGCTCTGTATGTTTTGGTAAAATAAGAAAGCTCAGAATTTTTAATGATTTAATTTAAAATCACTTTGTTAAAAAATGCCTAGTTAGCTCAGAAATTAATTATTTGTGACTGAAAACAACTTGCTTCTGATTGGTCGCGCTAATCATGACGTCGCATGTAGGTATATAACTGTCTGTATATTTGGCGCAGTTGAGACATACATTTTCTATGTATTTTCCTATGGTAAATCGGAATGATTGGTCGTGTTTTCAGTGTCGCTTTATTTTGCGCTGGTATTGCGGGGCTAAGAAGTTTTATCAAGAATGACATATACTAAAATGTTGCTTTAATAATAGAGCTTCAATATCTGTGAGTTTTATTGGCAAGCGAAAACTGATTTCGCTGTTATTTTATCTGGAAATTACTCATTTTTTAGGTCAATATGCAAAATATTTTACGGGAACAAGTTGTCACTTCTCTTGATTTTTGCACTCAAATCGCGTGCGATTCAACTGTATTGGAACTTGCAAAGAAGCTTGGTGATTAATTAACTGTTATGGCACCGTTTGCAAAGCATGGATAATGAAACTGTGCCAAAGACTTAGCTACATAGCAATACCTCAAGTAATACGCAGGAGGGACAGAATTCAGAGTCCGATCGAGAAGAATCAGTGCAAATGCTACGAGGACCAGGCAGCTCTGATACGATAGCTAGTCGTCTCACTCCATTAGACCAGCTGATTCCTGACAGCACCGACTCGGATGCAAAGATGGAGCTCATCTTCCAAGCCAGAAACCAGTTCTTTGATGGAAGATGTGATGCTGCCTCTGTCTCTGCTTTGTTGGCCACTTTGGACGGGGCGGAGCTCCGCTCCTTGCGTGAGCGGTTATTCGCCTGTCATCCAGAAATAGTTCCTTCGTTTGCTGGCCGTTCCCTGATTAGGTGCAATACGGGGAGCTGTAATCAGGAGAGTAACTTTCCATATGAAAGGGGTGCAGGTGCACCCCTGTCCCCCATCCACTAGAAGCAGAGGTGGAACTTTTTGTTTTTCATTGGGGTTGTAGTTTGCCGGAGCCCAGGGTATACCCCCACCAAAACCCGAAAAGTCCCCGGATTCGGCCCACTATTTTTCGGGAGGGGCCCACATTTTCATTTATGAAAAAAAGTGGTCCATCTCCAGGGAGAGCCACGGCTGACCCTGTCGTCCCTCCGTTGGCTATGTGCCTGGTTGTAGGTACTCACTGCTCGGGTATCGCCACCATGGTCGTGACTCGTGGCGATTCGGAAACGGTAGGTAAACGCCCAAAATCACAGTCCCTATGAATACTTGTTTCTTTCCACATTTGACACAAACATTACTCAGTATTGGAGCAAGGCTCTTTCCCTACGAGTAACAATTTAGCCACTCGTGGCAATTGACAACGAAGACCTAAACAGGAATACGTTATTTTTAGCCTAAAAAACTTAAAACGAGTCCATCTTTGTATACTAATGCCACTGTCGTCTGGAATACGTCTATAACGGAAACGGGTATTGGAAACCGGAATAGTGACTGATCACTGATCAGACATGAGATATTTTGCAAACGAGGACAACATACCAAACACAATGCCGCAAAGGAACCTAACACTGGATCTAAATAATCTCAACCTGAGGAAATTAAATAATAAATGCCACAGCCTTTTCATATCACCAAATACTTCAATTAATTAGATGATCTTCTTTTTTCAACGAGCAAATGTATTATGCATTGTTTGGCCAATCGTAAACAAAACGCATACTCTTCACAGCCACGATGGCTAGGAACACATAACGGCTTGTCTGTCTGCCCCTGAGACACTGAACGTACACCGATTTTCAGCTAAATCGAAAGACCCCGCCGTTTACCGTTAAAATGTTAATTGGCCGTTAATTCGTTAACGGTGCAAAATACCACCCCAAAGAGATACATTTTCGGAATAAGCGCATCGAGGAGGCCCTGTACACCGATTTTCAGCCAAATCGAAAGACCCCGTCGTTTCCCGTTAAAATGTTGATTGGCCGTTTATTCGTTAACGGTGCAAAATACCACCCCAAAGAGGTACATTTTTGGAATCAGCGCATCGAGGAGGCCCTGTATACCGATTTTCAGCTAAATAGACCCCACCGTTTCCCATTATAATGTTAATTGGTCGTTGACTCGTTAACAGTGCAAAATACCATCCCAAAGAGGTACATTTTCGGAATCAGCGCATCGAGGAGGCCCTGTATACCGATTTTCAGTCAAATCGAAAGACCCCGCCGTTTCCGGTTAAAATGTTAATTAGCCGTTAACTCGTTAACGGTGCAAAATACCACCCCAAAGAGGTACATTTTCGGAATCAGCGCATAGAGGAGGCCCTGTACACCGATTTTCAGCTAAATCGAAAGACCCCGCCGTTCCCCGTTAAATGTTAATTAGTCGTTAACTCGTTAACGGTGCAAAATACCACCCCAAAGAGGTATATTTTCGGAATCAGCGCATCGAGGAGGCCCTGGATACCGATTTTCAGCCAAATCGAAAGACCCCGAAATATGCTGCTGTGAGGCTGATATTCGTTGCTGCTGAATTGACAGACGTCGCCAAAACCTTGCATTTGTATCAGATGCGTCATGTTGGCTTACATGTGACTTAGTTTGCATTCTGTTCGCGAACCTGTCAGTAAGATTATCAGCACTATACTCTGTTTCGTTTCAAGTTTGCAGCCGAAGTGCCCTGCTGAAAGCAGTGCGTGATTTCTGTATATACAGCTCTTACATTTTAAGAAGCAAATTCTTAGCGGAGGAGCGATTTGCCGAAGAAATTCCAACTGCAAGCTTGATATGGAACAGACTATAATTATCGCACAGAGGCCTCTTGCACCAAACTACCTACCTAGGTAATTGGTAAATTCAGATTTTACCTAGATTCTCTTGCACCAAACTACCTACCAAAAAAAACGCTACCGTGAAAATTTACCTAGAAATTCTACCGAGCGGCATAAGAACTTACCAATTGTTAAAGTCCGACTGGCTGTTTTCCTCTTGCACCGAAAGCCGGAAAGAAGTACTCGCGGAGGAATTTTTGACGGTTTGACAGTAAACGCGGGCTTCCAAAATAACTAGCAAAACCTTAGGTAAAATGATTCAATTAGTAACAATAGGCACAATACATGATAATCCACGGGTACTTTTATGTAAATTAGGCATTACAAAATGTTTAGACAATGATAAATCAATGTTTTATGAGTGAATAATAATATAATTGACCAAATGCTCCATGGGTTCACAGAGGTGCTTCTCCGTACCAAGGCGATAAACCTCCGTAGCAGAACAGCCAGGTGCAAGACTCACTCGTTGCCATGGAAACGAAACTTATTTGTTCAAGTAATTTAATATCAAAATAACTTCTATCGGTATTTACGTAAATAAAAAATGATTTCATAATACCAAAATGTATATTAATTAAAACAATGTCCATTTAATTGTTTTCTTAAGTTACTATTTGTTTGCGCCCACAAATAATTCGTCGCCAAACAGCCAATCAAAACAAATCCTAAAAACGCGAGCTGTCAAATTTACCTAGGTAGGTAGGTAGGATGGTGCAAGAGAAGCTACCGCCGTAGGTAGTTTTACCAGGTAGGTATTTTGCCGATTCTACCTAGCTAGGTATTTTGGTGCAAGAGGCCTCAGGATTGGTTTTTATGGTCGTCAACGTCGGTTTAAGTGTCGTCATTTTAGCCAAATATTCGTGCTGATTGGTGGTAATGTGCCAACTGACAAAACTGCGAACAGAGTGATATTTCACTTGAGAAATGTATTTTGATTGTGCGTTCTGTGGTCGTTGACACGCAATATTATGGTCATATTATGGTGATAGAATGCTACATAGGGTGAGGGCTTAGGTTTGGTTAATTTATTTCTGAAGCTTACTGTTTTGTGTCAAACGTTTCATCTATGCTTATCTATTTGATAAGCATAGCCCACAGGTATAAAATATTAAGTGAGAAAACCCAAAAGTACAGTGGCGGATCCAGGGGGGGGGGGTGCAAAATGGGCTTTGCCCCTCCCAAACGGCATAATTTTAACATTACACCTATGGACGAGGCATGGAAAGAATCGATAAATTGTTATGGTTTGCCCCCCCCCCCAAAAAAAAACTATGAGCTGGATCCGCCACTGCAAAAGTATAATGAATGTTATGATTTTTTTGCTTCACACTTTCATGTTACATGTTAAGATTTTTGGAACACTTTCAATATGATTCACTTAGTATGCTTAAGAAGTGTAAAGTGATTAACTTTGCTCACTGTCTCAGCGGAATAATATGTTCTTAACAGAGCACTTTCAATGTTTTTAGCAGGTGTTGTCCATCTGAACTTGACAGTCACGTGACCCATTTGACCTTCGGATCCAATTCTGGTAGTCAATTCTGGCGCTTTTGTTATCATAGCGAAAAATGTAGCCCCGTGTTTACAGTTTTCCTGACGACGAAGATTCTGCGTAATCTGGCCAATGGCGTTCGAGAACCGCGGCCAAGCCCCGCTGATCTTGAACGTGATTGGTCGGACGGCGTATAGAATCTTCGTCGTCCGGGAGACTGCGAACACGGGGTAAACCAAGAGGTAAACAATCTGTGCGTGGAATGGGGATTGGGAGTGGTGAATGTGTGTAAGGGCGATGATAGGCCGATTCGTCGATTTTTATTTATACTATTATCCTTATTATATATTCTGATCATTTTGTTTATGTTCAGGAGTTTTTTTCTGTTGATTCAACATCAAAAACGGTGTGTTTTACTGTTAATGCCAAGTGCCATGTTGATATTGAAATTGGGTTACAATTCAAATTCAACATTCACCGGTTTTTCTATGGCATGTTGTGCATCATATTATTGGTAATGTGAACATAGGTACTCCATACACTGCTTCTTTTGGGTATATATTAAAGGAAATAGTTCACTTTTCTGAAATTAGTATTTTGCTACGGATTTATGATTTCTTATCCTCAAAATGATCAGAAAATAAAATAAAACCTTTCTATAAGAACAACTATTTTCTATATTTTAATATAGGAAGAACTATATTCTATGTAGAATGATGTTTTGACGCGGAAGCTTATTACGCGTTGACCAATCACATTGCGTAGTTCAAACCTAAGCATGCTGCATTGGCTGTAAGCAGCATGCTGATTGGCTGACGATGATGTGACTGCATTCCTTTCTAAGACACCACATTCCTGCGTAAGACACTCTTTTTGGAACGGGAAATTGAATATTTTTGCTTAGGGTGATCGTTGGGCCGTAAAAGCTTATGATTTGTGCTAGTCTCAGCGCAAGCTACAAGACTGCTATTTCAGTTCAAAATCCCATGTTAAAAGTGAACTATTTCCTTTAATGTTACACCTGATTTTACTTCATTTCACCTTATATGTTCTTGCAGGAACAGTTATCACACCATTATTGTGCAAAAATAAGGGTGGTGTTTCGCGGCACTCTGCCAGCCATTTTTGGCTTACATAGATACATCAACAAGCCTATACCTCCAACACTACCAGAGGTTGACGCTAGCTCACGGAATGCGCTGGCAGCGGCTGGCAGCGCGCCCATGAAATACAGCCAGGGGTTTCCTCTGTAATGTCATTGTTGTCTAGGTAGATGGGTCTTCATCAGTTGTTAACAGCTACAAAAATTGGAATGAAAAATGTGGAGGTATTATGAGCATCAGCTAAACAGGAAAGAGAATTCAGCTACAGCCCATCTTGCAACGCCTCAATGAAATTTCACGAGAAACTTAAATTAAGGGAGCAGCTACATAACTGAGGTAAAGCCCATAAATCCTTGTGTATTTACCTACACAACTGAGGTAAATCCACAAGGCACCTTGAATTCAAACTATGAAGTGACTCCAAGCGAAATATAGCAGAAATTGGGACTTAGTGGAGCTTAGAAATAATCTGCTTAGTGCTGGATGAATGTTTTCACTTAAAATGAACACCACCATATTCAAGTCATGAAAAAAGTGTTGAGTAAGCATAAGCTTGTAGCATAAAAGATGTTTGTGAAAAGTCACTAGATTTTAAAGTGTTAGTCTCTGCACATTGATTCTCTGATTGTTTGAATGATGAAGTCTCTGCACAGTCTCTGATTGACTGAATGAACTCTGCAGTCACATCACAATAGTGAAATTCATGGGAAGATTTTATTTGTAATAAAAGAAGGTAATATTTTGAGTTGATTTTTCCTATTCTGTGAAGACCATAGCATGTTTAACAGCATTCCAAACAGGGCATGTCAAAGGTTGGATGGATCTTGGGATTTCCTTGAATTGTGTTTACCATATGTTGTTTTTTATTCAAAGTTATTGTAAAAGCCAACCAACTTTTACAACATTAAGGATCTCGCACTTGATTACAACATCAAGTGCGACTTGAAGAAGTCGCACTTGTCCAGCGAGATCCTTAGCCGGTGTCGATGGAGGATGCCGAGGACGGTCTGAAGGTCCTTGTGATGCTGCTCTGCGTCTGGCGAGAAGATCAGGACGTCATCCAGGTAGACGAAGACGCAGCTGACCTGGCGGAACAGCTGGTCCATCACACGCTGGAATGTAGCCCCACTGTTCCGCAGGCCCAGCGGCATGAACACGTATTCGTACGCGCCGAATGGTGTCGTTACAGCCGTCTTCTCCACATCCTGTGGCGACATAGGGATCTGGTGATAGGCTCTCAGCAGGTCCACCTTGGAGAACACACGCATCCCATGGAGACGGGTGCTGATGCTGTGGATGTGTGGCAGCGGGTAACGGTCTGGCTTGGTCTTGCCGTTCAGCGCGCGGTAGTCCCCTGTCGCTCTCCACATCCCGGGTGTCTTCTTCGGGACCATGTGCAGAGGCGATGCCCAGGGAGAGTTGGACGGTCGGATGATGCCAGCCTCCAGCAGGGTGTCGAACGTCTTCTTGGCAGCTTCCAGCTTGTCCGGCGGGAGTCGTCTCGGACTGGCGAACGTCGGTGGAGAGCTGCCAGTGTCGATGTTGTGGGAGGCTGGAATCGGGCACGCATCAGCTTCTGTTCCCAGTTGCAGCGGCATCAGCAGAGAGGGGAACTGCTGCAGGAGTGTCTGGACCTCCGGTGGTAGACTGTCGCTCTGGTTGACCAGGAAGGCGCCGGGACCGGGGCGGTCGACGGGAGCACCTGGAGAACGGAGGGAGGTCACGGAGTCCAGGAGAGTCTGGGAACCACAGTCAACAAGGAGGTTGTGATGGGCAAGAAAATCATGGCCGAGCAGGGGAGCTGTGACGTCAGCAACAACAAACGACCAGAGGAAAGAACGGCGGAGGGCAGGAATGACGAAGGAGAGCAGTACTTCACCATGCGTTGGGAGAGGCGCTCCACTGGCGGTGGTGATGCGGACAGCTGTCGGCTGCAGGATGGCTCCCTTGACGACGTCCTGAGGCACCAGAGAGACGCCGGCTCCAGTGTCTACGATGAAGTGTAGAGTGCTGGCTCCAGCTTGGGCTGCGACTCGAAAGAGTGGCAGGCCGCGCGTCGCAGTCGCGAGGGCCTGCCCCTCTAGTTTCCCGGACGCTGGGGAGAACCACGCCGGGAGGAGGGCTCCATCTTGGCGTCCCCCTTCTTCGGCCACCGGCACCAGGGCTTGCACGTGCGGGCCTCCTGGCCGAAGTACAGGTGCGCCCTGCAGACTTGTGGTCGCTGGTCTCTGTAGAATGGCTGCAGGCCTCGTGGAGTGGAGCTGGCAGCAGGTAGAGGTCCATCCCGACTGCGGCCACTGGATCGGGCGGCAGGACGATGGTCCCACTGGTGCTGCTGCTGACTGGTCGAGGGCGGCTGAGGCTGGGCAGTTGCTGCTAAGCAGGACGTCTGAAGCAGAGGCATCAGTTCATCGGCCAGCTTGCCCAGCTGGTGGAGCGTGAGGTCCCGCTGGGCTGCGAGGACAGTTCCCACGGTGGGCGGCAGGCTCTGGAGCAACTTGTGTCTCACGAGGTCGTCGCCGACCCCCACCTTGCAGCCAATCTCCTGTAGTTCTCTGACGAAAAGAGAAGGTCGTCCGGTCAGTTGGACCTTGCTGATGAGCTGATCGAATAGCTCAGACCTAGTCCGCTCATAGAGGGAGCACACAGCATCCCGCAGGGTTGCATAGCTGCTCGAACCAAGCACTGATGTGTCAAGCTTGGAGACTGTGGTGGGCGGAAGGGCAGCCAGGACGTGGTAGAACCTGGTAGTGTCGCTGGTAATCTTGGCCAGATGGAATTGGGCCTCCATGATCGCGAACCAGCCCTGGACAGCCGTCTCCATGAAGGCTGGTGGCTTCACTGACACGTGCTGGACAGCACCAGCGGCAGAGTCAGTTGGAGCAGCTGCTGCTGCTGCACCCCCAGTCACAGGGACAACAGTGTCACCGGAGAGGGCACGGCCATCATCAACAGGGTCAGGCATCACGACGAGCAGGTGGCAGGGCATATTTTAAGGATTTTTCACTGCGTCCCAAAGGTGGCATAGGGCACATGCTTTGATCGGAAAGGGCACATTGCAAGCGAAATAGTATATAATGCAAGTGAGATAATGTACAGATACATTGTGTACTGTGCTGGTGGAGGGGCACTGCAAGCGGGATATTGGGAGCGGGCTGTGATTGCTTTTGGCCAGTCTCGAAATTCGCCCTGTCGTAGTGCGTTCTTTATCCGCATTCAAAGGGCGGACCGGCGATTTAAAATGACATTTACATTGTTGTTAGTCACTCGTTTTCCTGAACGGCGTTGGGCGTGTTTGACCTCCCTTGACGCACCAAATTGTACCTATGCTTAGAGAATAAATATGAATATGCACATGATTAAAATGTGATACATACGTCTCTTCATGCGTTTTTCACCCTTATCAATTGATTCAAAATAGAGGTTGACGTGTGAAACATGGCCAATTTGCATTGAAGATATTATGTGTTTGAAATAATTAGATGACGTAAGGTCAAACAGTACCCACCTAAGCTGTGACAAAAAATCATCGGATTTTAAAGCTACATAAAAAATCCATCATAGATTAATGCTTTGGATGAACGGATGCTTTGGATGCTTCGGATTTCGCTTCCTTACTGCCTATCATGTAATATAACCCAAACTTTTCCCAATGGAAGTTCCTTTGTTTAATTATTATGCCCAGAAATGTGTCGATTTTGTGCCATTTCAGGGCGCTTTGGGGGGGGGGGAGGAGCATGGCCCCGTGGCCCCCTCTATATCCTCCTATGGCCAGACGGCCATGACGGCCCTGATCTGACCGTATGCCATCAAATGTCAAACTTCGCAATGATGCGATTTTTTTTCGGAAAACGTGCCGGTATCTCAAAAACTATGATAGCTAGGAGGGCGCAATCGATAGGAGAAAAGCAATCGATATATCTTGAACAGCTCTTTCGTCAATATTTCGTCAGGATTGAGTTCAGATCCACGGTTAAGGCTCCATAGCCAAAACGGGTAAAATTACAATTTTTGTCAATATTGGTTTCATGAAAAGCTTTGAACTAAAAAAAGGTAGAGAATTTTCGTTTGCACGATCGTTCTTCTCTCATTTTTACCTCGAAATGTCAAGGTCAGAACTTGAGCTCACATTACGGTCATTTCGTGACCAAGATAGATCATGTCGCATATCAGTCGATGCGTTTCGATGAGGTACCTCAAAACAATGATACAATCCACTGTGCATGCAAAAGCCCTGTAGGGCCGGATTTTGGGCCAGGCTCCGGGCCTGCGGGCTCCAACTTGACATCTCTAAACAGGACTTTAGGGAAGGGCAGGACACAGAGTCTGAGCCCTAAGGACAGGGCAGGCACAGGCCATGAAGCTAAGCTAAGACGGATACTTGAGGGCTGGGTAGGATGCAGGGTCCGAGGGCAAGGCAAGGCGCGGGTCTGAGGCTATCATTACACAAGGCCGGAGAGTAGTGCAAGACACAGGGCCTTAGAACACCTGATGATCAACACACCTGATGGCAGGGCAACACGCAGGATCTTAGAGCAGGGCAAGAAATAGTACCTAAAGGTAGAGCAAGACATAAGACACAGGTATGACACAAGGCCCGAAACACCGCCCACGTCTTGTCATACCTTCGGGCCCCGAAGGTATGACAAGACGTGGGCAGTGTTTCACGGACGTCGGACGCTGCTATCAAATTCCGCGAGCTGGCGTCATACTTGTGGTAGTGTTTGAGCAATGGGCCTGTTGATGTCTCCATGGAAACCCAATTTGACACGTGTAATAGCAGCGTGCTGCTATCACCGGTGAAACAGGGCCAGGGTATGGGGCCTGAGGGCAGGGCAAGGCTCAGGGCATGGAGGCAGAACAAAGCACGGGTTCTGAGGACAGGTAAGGCCGGTAAGGGCACGGGGCATGAGGACGGGAAACGGCACGGGACCTGAGGGCGGGAGACACCACAGGGCCTGATGACAGGGCAGGGCACAGCGCCTGAGAGCGGGCATGGGACACGAGACCTTAGGGCAATGCAGAATGCAGGGCTTGAGGGCAGAGTAGGGCACAGGGTCTGATGGCATGGGACGGCACAAGGCCTGGCGACAGGGCAGAGCACAGCAACTTAGGGCGAGGCCGGGTACGGGCCTGAGGGCGATACAACGCATAAGGCTTAATGGCAGAATAGGGCACAGGGTCTAAGGGCAGGGCAATGCACATGAGGCCTGGAAGCAGAACATGACAGGACAGGGCCTGAGGCAGGGCAAGGCATTAGGCTCGAGGATGGGCGCGGGGCCGGGGCATGAGGACATGGGAAGGCACAAGGCCTGATGGCAGGGCAGGGCACAGTACCTGAAGACAAGGCAGCGGCACGGGGTCTGATGGCAGGACGTGTCACAAGGCTTGAGGGCAGAGAAGGGCAGGGGCCCCAAACTAGGGTAGGGCAGGGCACGGGGCCAAAAGACGGGAAGGCAGCGCATCAAATTTCCAGGCAGAATATATAAAGTATCGTGTTTGAGGGCAGGGCAGAGCGGGGCACAGGGCCTGAAGAAAGGCCAGGGCAAGGTAAAAGACCTAAGGACAGGGCACTGGGCAGGGCACCTATCCTAGGGGTATAGTAAGGAAGAACATAATAAGGTGTATGACCAAGGGTAGGGCAGGGCACAAGGACTGGAGAGGGCATGTATGTGCTTAGGTACATAGTAAATCAGGGCACAAAGCAATCGGAAAGCCAACATCTTTTACACAGTAAAAGACCGAGGCATGTTACTTATTTTTGCTCGCACTTTTCGGCTGAAACCGTGGCATTTCAGTGTGGGACGCAGTGGTCCAAATTTCTCGAGGGCTACGTCCCAAAGGCAGGGGGCTGCGTCCCAAAATGGGACGCAGTCAGTATGTTAAAATATGCCCTGGCAGGTGGGGAGGTCAATCAACAAAACAGACAAAAAATGACAACAAAAGCACAGGAAAAGCAGGCAAAACAATCACGTCGGGCAGGTCAACAGTTATGAAGTGGTCAGGTAAAGGCTACGTGCTCTGTGATTGGAAGGAAAATGATTGTTCTGCCAAAATGACACGTGGGACGAAAGACAATGTTTAGGTAAGCGAGATAACGAGAGATCAGCGGTAAAAATTAAGGAAAAACGTGAGGAAAGCTCGCGCGAATACTCAGCCTGTCAGACGCCACTGTGCACTGTAGAAAAGCTATATTTAGCGTAGATATATCGAGAATGGAAACAACTGTGTAACGAGAGCCGGAATAACAACGGAGCGGAAGCGACAGTGCCAGAAACACAAACTATTTTAGATAAAAGATAGAAACGGGCTTACAGAAAACAACGAAATAATTACGCCAATTAAAGCACAATAAACTTATTTTAGAACGCAAGTAACATTATATAATCTTAAGACAATAGCGAAGATAATACGATTTAAATATAATACTAAAAACGAGATCAGAAGGTACTTGAAAAGGAAACAGTATTTGCGCACACGCGACAAAACAATAGCGCACTTGGGCGGAGACGCCGCAACTAAATAATGTGCCGGTGGGCTGCGCGGCACCACAATACTTTAGCTTTGGAAACAAGACATATGTATTATGTAGTCTACATTGGTATCTATGGTTATGCTGATCTTGTTTTCCAGAGTCTTTGATTATCACTTAATTTCATTCACTTTTGATGTAGTGAAATCCATGATCATTTTAATGACAAGCTACATTTGAAATGTAATGTTGCTCCCTTTTTTACCATGCATATTTTTGTGTCTTGTGAGGTCTCCTATAGGAATAACAAGAGCAGTAACATGCATTGTTTGCTTGTGTTGTCATAACTTTGTACAATATTTCCAGCTTTATAATATGCAGTTACCAGTCACATTGGGCATCACATATATATTTTTCCTGCAGGAGGAAAGACACATGACTCATGTTTGTGCTCCTATCACTTCACCCCTGGGGAATCAGTGCCTACACCCCTTGAGTATAATGGTCACCAAGGGGTGCTGTCCTGACATGTTCACTTTCTGTGCAGAAGGTTAGAACAAACACCATGTGTGTCATTTAGTTGCATATATAATACCTTAATGTTAAGTCTGTATAAAGTCTGAAGTCTGTAGCTACTCTTAATCCTAGTTTGTCATTACCTTAATCTAGCCTGGGTGGATATTTTGCCGTGCTTAAAGCACGGACTGCGCTACGCCCCGGCACGGCGGCCGGGGCACCTCCCCTGGAAGAAAACGGCACCGGGGAGGGGGGACGGACGGCGAGGAGCCGGGGAAGGAGCGCGGCACCGTCACCCCACAAGCCGCCCGCAGCACCGCCGTTATTCTTGTGCCTCTTGGGCGCCGCCGACGCCCTGCGGATGGGGAGCGCATCCCAGACGGGCGGGAGCCGGGAGGGCCGCCCGCGCCATCCGGCCGGCGAAGCAGCAGCCCGGCCAGGCGCGGCGGGCGGCTGGGTGGCGGCCGGACTGAGACGAGTCCCGAGTCGCTCCATGTCTCTGTCTCTTGCGAAACTAGTACCGCCGCCGCCCAGCCTTGATGGGTCACTACGAGGAAAAGGCGAGCCCGCTCCCAGTACCTGTCGTGGAGCTCCCGCGCGGGCACGCCGCCTCACCGATGGCCCCTGGTCTCTCTCTCTCTCTCTCTCTCTCTCTCTCTCTCTCTCTCTCTCTCTCTCTCTCTCTCTCTCTCTCTCCGTCTCCGTCTCCGTCTCCGTCTCCGTCTCCGTCTCCGTCTCCGTCTCCGTCTCCGTCTCCGTCTCCGTCTCCGTCTCCGTCTCCGTCTCCGTCTCCGTCTCTCTCTCTCTCTCTCTCTCTCTCTCTCTCTCTCTCTCTCTCTCTCTCTCTCTCTCTCTCTCTCTCTCTCTCTCTCTCTCTCTGACGCCAAAACCGGCTCACAACGGCGTCCATGTCGGCCGGGGCGAAATGACTTGAATAATTATTTCATAAAGGCATTAACAGTGACACAAGACAAAAGTTCAACAAATTCTACGCATGAATCATCCAGTAGGTACTACCTTCGAGAACAGTTAAAATGAAGATGCACAAGAAAGCGTAATTTCCCAATGACATGATATGGCTGTCACAATGCTTAGCCGCAATCACCTCTTTTTGTAGTTGAAATGGTAAGTAATTTTTGAAATTTTCCGATAAAAATCTAAAATTGATACCATATTGAAGACCAATCAATTCTACACATGAATCAGGGTGTATCTTTGAGAAAAACTTGAAAGTTTAGGTGTGATAAGAAAAACAAATAAAAATGAACCATTTTCCCATAGACTTTGTATTGGCTCCAAAATCGCATGGATCCAGAATTTCTGGAAGTGCCCTCGCCACAACTGCACGTGCGCTGCGCTCGAAAATGATCACGTGACCAAATCCAGATGAGATCACCGTATTTATAGTCACCGTGGTTTTTAGCATCTGGAATTAAAAAAGATGTCCTAATTTATTGATATCTTCACTTTCTTGATGTATCTCAATTATCTGCTTCTGTATGATACATATTTTGTTCATTTTCATGTGTTTTAGGCTGATTCTTAATTTTCCAATGTTGGGGTTGTAGTTTTGCCATTGGGGTTGTACTTTTAAAAATTGGGGTTGTAGCTACAACCACCACAGTATATAAAGTTCCGCATGTGACTAGAAGTGCACCCCCATAGGCTAAGCGGCGCCCCACACGCCGCCCCACACGATTAGCTCTAGAGCAGATGGCGAGGGTGATTTCCCGGCTACATTCCATCTCGGCGTCGTGATGCTTGTGGGCTTGGAAAGCGTCCAGTCGTATGTAGGGTAGTGTAGGGGTAGGGTTGAGTTCAATAAGGTCCTTACATTTGAAAGGTTTGAACAACCCGCAATCAGCACAACATACCACAAGTTAAATAAAAGCTACCAATCTCCGCCCAACTAATATTAATAAACATTACAGCCAAACTAATGGCCTAAATAAAAATATATCTCAAATCCTAACAGTTATCGCGGGTGATGGCGCCATGAGTTGCTATTATCCAAAACAGATGCAAATAAACATTTTTGTATGTCCTATGTATGTTTGTTTTAAAAACGTTGCAGCGGCGCTGGGAACTGCAGTCTTAGATCTGGGTATGTTGGGATCTGCAACTCTTCATACACACATTAACCCTATTTCGGACGGGGAGGCCTTTCAGGATTTTCTTGTACAATTGTCAAACGCCGCGAGACATTCAGCTCATATTTGGTGACTTTTCCTAAATGCTCATTGCGCACATCTCAGCAAAAAAAGAAAATGCCGGGTCAGGTCAGGTCAGGTAACCAGAGCGGGTTTGTTAACCCCACCTCAGAAAAGTTTGCAATCACGTCAGAGCTTGAGTTTTTCACGAAGTTATTTCCTCTTATCAAGTCTTCAAAACAGTACCTGCAGTATGTGTCGTTTGTATATCTCAGAATTTTTCATCTGTGACCTGACTTTAGGTCAGAGTCGTGACCTTTACATTGCAAGCCTATGGAAAAATATTGAAATGCGACCTGCACCTCGAGTAAACGAGTCAAAACCACCCAATTCTTTAAGAATAATGACAAATTATCTTATCTGTAATAATCCAGGTGCCATTTACTGACAGGGACACCGGAGAGGGTTATCTGAGGGCGAGATCATGTGAGCTGATATATACCATAGGTACATCAATGCTCACAATACTTACAACATTGACAATGCTTACAATACTGTTACAATACTTACGATGAGACCAGCAAGCACTCTGCCGTTACAATTCTAACTTCTGTTTCGAAAACCGACGTTACACACATTCGCTGCCAGCATAACAGGTATTGTTTGACAGTAACAAAATACAATTGACATCTGAACCCCAAACGGACCGCCATCCACCCAAATTTTATAACCCTGACTGGTCAGGGGGCGAATGGAGGTCATCTCCTGGGCATTACACTCAGCCCTTGCACAAAATCTCACCTCACAGTGATCATTACAACAATATCACCGACTTGATAGTGGATTTCAAAGTACCTACTTGCATCAGCTCTTCCTGCTATTGCAGACGATCATCTCCTCAGGGTAATGTTGTTCGGGACATGAACGAAGATCGTTTTCGGAGTTTCATAAGTGCTACTGCAACAGCCTGGCACAAAACAGGACTTGTACGCTTTTCTCTGCACTTTGCCCTTCAGTATATCACGAAAGAATTGTTTAGAATCCATCTTACGCTTCTTTCACAGTCTCCCTTGCCACCGTAGGGCGTAGATAGACTGCTGTTGCCATGGTAAGTTAAGGCACGGTAGATAGAAATTACCTCGGTTCTCAACGCCTTAAGTTATTTTTATGAAAAAGAACAAAAAAAATATTAATAAGATTAGAGAAATGTTAAAATTTTATTTGTAAATTAGGCCAAATGCGTATTGGACAGGCTTTTGCCGTTCAGCATCTTCCGATTCATCATGTTTTTCATTTGAAAATTCGAGGTTCACAAAATGTTAACCACGCGCTCAATGTTAAATGGGAACAGTACACGGCAGACGCATCAATTTTTGACACTGAACCTTTCATTCGTGAATGCTTTAGCATAATTTAAAGCTAAAAACAGCGCGAATGGCAGAGTGAAACAAACCACCTCTTTCACATATAGAAATAACATGTAATCGGTGGTGCGCCAGATGCGCCGTTATTTGTCAACCGCAGAAGGTGACATGTGACGTAACAGCATCAAGAGCGTCTTTTTCAAGAACGTTAAAAAACATGTTTTCTATCTGTCTTCCCCCATTTCTCTCAGCATAATGACTTTATGAGGAAATTGTATGCACCATAAATTCTGCGAAAATAGTTTGATCATTTCTATTCTTAAAAAATCGAGTTCCCAACCCCATTAAAGGTAGCGTGCCAGCTTTCCTGGACCGTATGGAGTTAATGGCCCAGATAAGGAGAACCGGATTTTTAGAACTTATCCATACCTTCAAAACTCATGGAAACGTCTTAAATTCTTCAAATTTTGAGTACCCCAGTGCGAAATTCGCCCCGACGGGTTGTCGGTCGTACCCCAACCACATTTCACACCACTATGAACAATAAATGCACCTATGAAATCGCTATTGCCGATATGCTCATCCAATCAAGTTTCGATAAACCCGTTCATCATCATCTCCTGCGGTTTCGAACACGCCTGTTAGGTGGTGCGGTAGACCGCGCCCAAAGCCAGGGCCCCGGTAACGTGAGGTAGCCGAGTCGGGGCAGCGTGCGCTGACCCAAGCCGGGGCCGCGCGTCCTCCCGGTGTCATGTGATAGCCCGGGGCTGCCCGCGGGGATGCGGTAGACCGCGCCCAAAGCTGCGGCCCCGGCTTGGGTCAGCGCACGCTGTCCCGACTCGGCTACCTCACGTTACCGGGGCCCTGGCTTTGGGCGCGGCTTCTGCTCATACTTTGTGGTGCGGTGGTGGTGCGTCGGGCCGCGCGCTCTGACTTCGGCCAAGAAAAATGCGTCAGCTGATCATTGTCATTTCTGCCACTTGCGTGTGGTGAAATGGGGTCATAACTTAAGAGACGGATTTTTCATATCAATTATTTTAGATAAAATCATATTTCAAACCATAAATAATGTTCGACAGCCAAATAAAAGAAACAATACCAATACAGGCTTACAGTTTAAGGCTCGACATTGTGTTGTCTACGATAAGACAGCTGATAACTCATTCCCGTACGTCGTAACTCTATAATGACCTTTGCTTATTGTCACATGTGCGCCGCATTCGCGATTGTTGCCGACGCCTGTTTGCAGGGCAGCCCACTACAGTTGTTATACATATCGAAAAACCGATAAACTTTTAGGCGAAAAAGGCACTATTCCAGGCCCATTTTTCATTTTCTTTGCGATATTAGGTAAAAACAGAAGCTTCTTATCCTAGGAAAAATAAAATGGGAAATCTTTCAAAGGTGGCACACTACCTTTAAGCGCCTGTCGATTGTGAGCATCAGGACAAAGTTATAAATTGTGAACTCAGCCCGTGTGATGCGGCACAGCCTACCACTCCAGGCAAATATTTGCCTGTGAAAAGTGGAACATCATTCTTAAAAAAACGTTTTTTTTTTTGCAAATTTTCGCAGCGCTTCGCGCCGCCGGTTCGTTAACAGGTCAATAAGAGAGATCGCTACTGTATGCTACTAATGCATTAGGCGAAAAGTGCGGTAACAATATTAACTTCTATGTTTTTAAGTCGGTCGATACGCCCCCCCCCTCCCCCCCAGTAAGAAATCCGTGGCGACGCACTTGCATAGGTGGATTTAACTAAAACTACTGAGCCGAGTGACTTATAACGATAAAGCTTCATCGTATAGAAACGACCAAGGCTATAGAACTCCAACGACGAAGACGAAATGCCTTTTGATCTCGACATACTCGCTCCCCTCCCCCGGTCGTCAGAATTCATCCATCAGACCCGTCATGTCGGCCGACCTGTAACCCCCCCACAAAAACGTTCGCCTAGATCCCCCCTTGCACTCTGTAGAGAGGAGGCGCCCTGTAGAGAGGAAGCCCCCCCCGGATCCTCCGCCCCCCCCCCCTTGGCCAAATCCTAGGTACGTGCCTGCAATTGTTTCGTGCATTTTGGGAGTATTCGTGTGGCTACACGACCTACAACTTTAAAAACAAAATTATGCTTCCAATGATATGCAGAATGCGGGGGTTTTGCGAAATACTTCAACAGAAATTGTTCTGTGACTGTCCTGTTTTACCGATCACGATCCGCCTACTTTGTCGATACCGCTATCGTGGCCCTAGAAGTAGTCGAGGAGGTCCCTGAAACAGCCAAAAGGGAGCCATTAAACAGTCTACAATCTTTACACAAAAACTTGACCCTTCCGAAATGAAGTGGGTGATTGGTGAAAAATGAGTAGGGGAGAGTGGGGCAAAGCGGCCACCCTAACACTTCTCACGATGCCAACGCTTGATTTTTAAACTTGGAAAGATTCTTTCTATACCAATGTGATCCCTATTAAGTTGCCTTTAATTTCAACTGCGTTTTATTTCCAAAGGCGTTCACATATGAAAGATATTGACAAAACTTTAAACCTATGCATATTGGCCACTTTGCCCCATACCCTGGGGCAAAGCGGCCACCGGCGTCTTCTCAAGTCCCGATATGAGAAACAAAATAGTTGCCTCGTGTACGACTAGGGTATTTGATGGTGACAAGGTTAAGCGAGGATGGATGTTTACTTTATCATCTTCCACCTGTAGGTAAACAAAGAAAGGATTTTCATGAAAATAAACATTTAATTGCATTATTTGGTAACTCATGCAACTGAAAAGTGGCAAAGATGAATGCATGACGACACATTTGAATATAAATAATGTTTTTCATCCAGATGGAAGCAACTTATGCCCAATTGGGGGGTGGCCACTTTGCCCCGGCCACTTTGCCCCGCGCATACCGTCCGAGACAAAAATATTCCAGCTTAGCTATTAGTGGGGTAAAAAACATTAAAATTGGTAGAATACATGTACAATACCCATGCAATGCATGGACAAGAACGCTTATAAAAATTCCAAACTGTTATGGAATAACATAACATTTAAAAATTGTAAACATAGTTGGTAACCTGGCAAGAAATGCTTTTCCGTGTTTCACAGAACAATGGTGATGGGCCTGAAACCCCGGTCTGGCTCATTCGAACGACCGTGCAGAGAAGTATAATTGGAAACCATGAATTGGAACTGACGCCAGCTATGAAGGGCTAAAACGATGGGTGGCCGCTTTGCCCCGGGTGGCCGCTTTGCCCCACTCTCCCCTACCTAGATTTTAGGAAATTGCAGGGGTACCTCCAAGGAACCCCTAAAACAGTTTGCCAAACTAGGGGATAGGAATCTAAATACTGAATCAATCAAGAAATTGAATCTCTCATCAGCCTTAAGTATAAGAAGAGCATACATATACCGTTTTAGTGGCATTACGTTGCATTTGAAAAGAGCGGGAACATACACTGCATAAATGTGGTTGCAAAACGTTGAGCCGGAATATAAATACCTACGCCTTATTTTATAAGCCTGAACTTGGATCCAGGGGGAGAGATTAAGTCATATCACTCAAGTCATAGACCCGCTTTTCACCACCATGGTCCACGCTCCCTCCCCCCGTTCAACACCTTTTCCACTGCTGTTTTTTTTCTTCCCCCCCCCCGCTCAGCACCTTTCGTCGCCGCCCCACCGGCGCGGCGTCCGGGGTTCAGCCCCCCCCCCCCCAACCTATTTTGCGATCCTACACCCCTGGTATACAAGTTTCAAGTCAAAAGTTATGATACAAAAACCTTTTCCGCAAAAACGCCAACCTGGAAGCTAAACCGTTGACCCTAGGTAAAATCTGAGAACATTACTCAGAAAGGCCTTTGAAAGAGCTATCGAATGCGCTTTCCAGCAGCAGCAGCACTGCAGCTCTACCTATTTGGTTCCTGACTTATGCACCGGTTTGTGAAAAGTTGTCAAAATTGGGAGCAAAGGTTAATTAAAATTTTACTTTTGGTGACCTACAAAGACCTCAGCGATGGCCTGATCAAAAATGACATAGGTACCTAATTCTGAAAGATACTGTAGCGAGCTATCTGTTGCTTTTCACCGCGCCTTTCTAGCTTGCTTACTTTCCGAGATAATCTGGTGTGGCCAAAAGCCCCCCCCCCCCACCGTGGCGAGGTTGGCTGAGAGGCCCACCCGGGCGCTGGCTAAACAAAACATCCATAGTTTTATCTTCCGTTGACTACATATTACTCTTCACGTCGATTAAGAGACAATATTTGGCTATTTAAGCAAATTCAGGAGGTCGTCGGTTTACTGGGGACGGTCCCCAGTATCCCAAAAGTTACTGGGGACCGGTCCCCAGTGTCCCCAGTGGTGGTTACGCGCCTGATTGGCCGACGACCGAGGTCGTGCGATGGTCAGCCCACAGAAGACAGTTGGGCAAACTAGACCTTTGGAATCAAAATATGGAGGCATCAAAAGATTGATTCCTTATGACCATATTTGGGCATAAATGCAGACCATTTCTAACTTACCAATCACATAAAAATAAGAGAGTGTTTCAAGAAGGAGCATGCCTGATCTTGAACAGAAATGCTGGAACTATCTCCTAAGCAAAATAATATTGCCCCTATCATAACAATTTGAATTCTATAGGTAGTGAAAGGCAATCAAGGAACTGATTCACTTTAAACAGATAATCATAATATTGATTACCCATCAGCTGGCTAATCATTATTTTGATTCACAGGTAATGTTAACAAATAGGCAACAATGACTTGCAAAAATGCAGCATTTATCTTGCTATTATTCTCATTTAGTGGTATCCTCAGCACCACAACGGATACCTATAGCACTGTTGTACTTTACCTTCACTACATTTGATAACAATTTACAATTTTTAAATGTCAAGAATACAAAAACTGAATCAACAGGTAAAAACCATATAAATAATATAAAAGCACTACAACAATGATAATTAAGGGTTTAAAAATTTCATTTTGCCATTTTACACAAATACCCGAGTAAACATGCCGACGTCGGCCCGACATCGGCTGGACGTCGGATATGCCCGCATGTTCCGACGTCCAGCCGAAGTCCAGCCGACGTCGAGCCGACGTCGGGCCGAGGTCGTTTGCCGGGGTTGACGAGATCGTTCGTCGTTGGACCGACGGGGCCGACGTCGGCATGTTTATTGGGACAACGCGCCAAAAATATCAACCGGTGGCGGGATTCGAGCCCCCCAGTCGCCGACGTCGGCATGTTTACTGGGACAACACGCCAAAAGCATCAGCCGGCCATGGGATTCGAACCCAGTGTTATTTGAACACGAGGTTAGTGCGCTAACCACTACACCACGCAGCCAGATAATTTAGTTTGTTTTGTTGGGTTATGCCCTTTCGGTCTGACAAGACCATTTCAGAGCCGGAAGGATGATAGGATGGAGACATTGGTCTTCTTGGCGAGCACCCTGGGTCCAGTTCATATATATATGAAGCAATGGGACTCTATAGAGTCCCATTGCTGTTACGTGACACTTATTGGAAAGGGCGACCCCACAATGGATTCATATAGCCACTCTTAGTCTCTTACACACCTGCACCAACGTTTCCCAAAGTGTCCCCTTGATAAGTGGCACTTTGGCAAAGTGACACTTGCCGACTGGCCTTTCTATATGAACTGGGCCCGGCCCTGGTGAGTTGCCGGGGCTGAGCCTGACCAAAGGATAGGCCGAGCAGCCCCCAAGCACTCACCGCACCCGGCTACGGGCGAGCTCGGCTTACGGGCAATCCCAAATGGGATAAAGTTTCCCGTCCAGTCGGGATCAGGGGGTTGCGGCGTGGAGGAAGATTTAGGTTTCCTGAGGATATTTTGAATACAGAAGCTCTTTATGAAACATGAAACATGTATTTTATATTATTTTAACGGCATGGGTGTAAAAACGTTTTCAAAGTTGGTGTGGAGTTTACAGCCATTCTCGAAAACTAACCCCATTTTTTGCCAACTCCAAAATCTCATGGGATCTGCATCCATCTCAGGGGGTACTCGGTCGGAGGTTGAGGGAGGCAAACTGCCCCGCTTGCCCTCCCCCCCCCCCGTGGCGACGCTAATGGTGTTGAAAGCCTTCACTGGCTATAAGAGCTTAGAGGAGGTTTGAGCAACCACTGGAACAGACCCTATCATGCTCAAGCTCGGGTGGAAACGCCAATCAGCTCGTTTATCGCCTTGCCAATCAGCTCATAGACCCGGGAACAGGGGGGGGGGAGCGAGGGCGATTGCCCCCAACTTAACCCTCGCCCGCACATGCCATTTTCCCATCCTAGAACGCACATGGGGGGGGGGGGTGGTTGCCACCACCCCCCGCGCCATTTCGTTCCTGTTGGAGATAGAGCTTAGCGGTAAAGACCAAAAAGATTTTTTAGGAAGAAACAAATCCAACGGTACCCAGTTTTACCTTCTCAGGTCAGTCATTGACCTTCCAGGTCAGGTCAAACTAAAAAATATTGCTGTTTTGGGTCACCGTTGGATATCAATTGCGCTGCTTATCATATACCGATAACGATGCCGTTTTCTGGTGCCAAGCCAGCTAGAGCCTCTTTGTCACACTACCCGACCAGGTTTTTGCTGCTGAGGTCATTTCAGGTCAAGTTAGGTCAAGGTCAATGATATGTGTTTGTATGTCTGTGTGTGTCTGTGTGTATACTGATGTGTGCAACGGTTGTTTATGTGTCCATATTACATGAAATCATGATCTGAGAAGCTTTTACCAAAAATGAAGTCAAAGAACTTCACAAAAAGTAAATTCAGCTTGCCTAAAACGCAATTATCTTAGATGACCTAGGTTGACCTTGACCCTGACCTTGACATCTGTACATCGTCGAACAACATGTTCCATGATAGGTGGGAGGTAAGACTGGCAAAAAAGGCCGAAATCAGGGTGTCAAAAGCTCACAAGGCCCATAGCCAACGCAAAATGTTGAGAATTAGCCATTTGGGTCATGACATGACCTGAAAAACAAGGTCATATCTCCGAAACCAAAAACCACAGAAACTTGAAATTTTCAGTGCACATCAAGAAAGGATAGAGGAGCAGCTATACGAAAAATCAGCCTTCTAGCTCTAAAAATGTTGAGTGCAGACCAGAAAGACTACCTCGGGGGGGGGGGTGGCAACCACCCCCCCCCCCATGTGCGGGCGAGGGTTAAGAGCCGAGGGGGTGACGTCTCCCAACATTCATGCAGCGAGGAAGGATCTTTCCTCTTTTTGATGATGACTACACCGAACAGTAGGTAAGCAGAAAACTGAAGTGGTCGAATTTCGACTCGAAGAGAGGGTCCGTCATTGGAATAAAGCGTAAATACCGCTCAGTTTTCGGCCCTAAGAAGACCCTATCATCCTGCCCTATCTCTGAACTCATTCATAGTTACGTCGCAACCGGCAAAACGCCAGAAAAAAGTGTAATATGCGTACAGGGCATGCATATCTTGGCTCCCTGTCCTTTGAGGTCCTGAGGACGATAGCGGAAATTCTGTGACGATAAACCAAGAGAGGTGGTGGAGCATCCTCCAGTTTTTTCTAATGGTATTTTCTAATGGTTCTTCCGCTCGCCGCAGCGCAGCTGTGCCGACACCAGCAAACAGCAGTGGTTTCAGCAGGTTGGAGACCGTGCTTGCACCGTCCTGAAGACCATGCATTGTCTCACAGAGTGGATGTGAAAAGTTTTCCTTGCATATTATATCAAAATTTGGACCGAATTTGGAGTGGGAAGGACTAAAATTAGTCTGGGCTAAATCAGTCCGGGCCCAAAGCCACCCACTCAACCATTCGGACAAAATTTCTAAACAAAATAGGCTAACTTTTATTTCATACCAAAACGGCACATTCGGAAACCGTGAATGCTGGTCTTGTGTCTACCAGCAGCAGATTCGCGAATATCAATCCACTGCTAGATTGACGAGCATGCACGTTTCTGCAATGTTTAGACAACAATATCTTCCAAATAAAAATTATTCACTTTTTAAATGTAATATATCACAAAAAGGCAAGTAAATAAAGTCAAAATGAAGCCACTGTCAGCTTTTACAAAAAAAAAAATACAAAATGCATGAAAAGTGTCTTTCCCTGATGAAGGAAAACTTTTCTATGGCGGGAACAACAAATTAGGTATCATTGCGCTATTGCAACAATTATGGCGCAGGCCACTTATGCACATGTGCTACAGCCGTCAAACCAACAATACATCATTCTTATTTTTTAAAAAAATCGTAGAGCCAAAGCACATAGAGAAGGTAATTGTGCCCTGCTGAATGTGAGGTTTGTTCAAAAATTGCTAACTTATTCCCCACATCTCGTCGAATACTGTTTTTCAGGCTGGGGATGACACCAGAGCGGGTAAAAAACCAGCATCTTGAGGCATAATTCTTTTACAAATAAAAATCAGGGCAGTTGGACAATGATAAAGGCTTGATTAATGATAATCATTTTCATCATGCATATTGTGTAACTGTGATATCTAGTGGGTGCATGCTTACATTAAATGCTTCATACAGTTATTGCTTACTGCTGATTAAAAATGACATGCTTTTTGGATATTTTTCTTAAACTTAGAATGTGAAATATTTTTGTGTAGACTTGCAGATTTTGGGGTGCTTCTGCCAGTGAGGGGTGCATTTTTTGGCTCAGGGGATGCTCGAGCATTCCCATACCCCCCTCCCCTCCCCCAATTATCCGCCTTTGTGGACTATGAAGAACCCATACTGATTTCTTCTGGCCTTGAATCATATTTTGCTGTTTTTTTTACTCAATAGTGCATGAGAAGTGTCACCACTTAAAGTTGGTGTGGAAAATCCACACCAACTTTCAAGTTGGTGTGGAGCTCTCCATACCAACCACATACGAAGTTACGCCCATGTTTAACGGTCAAAACAGCGGCCGATGTCGGTCCGACGTCGCCCCGACGTCGGCCCGACGTCGGCTGGACCTCAGCAATTGATCTCGGTCCGACGTCGGCCCGACGTCGGCTGGACCTCGGCTGGACGTCGGTACATGCGGGCATATCCGACATCCAGCCGACGTCGTGCCGAGGTTGGACCGACGTCGGGCCGACGTCGGCATGTCGATGCCGAGTTGCCGACGTCACCCCGACGTCGGCCGACGTCGGGCCGACGTCGGCATGTTTACTGGGACTGATTGTTTAGTATGTGATTCATGATACAAAAATAACATACAGTGTGATTTCCTTAAAACAGCTTTTACGTGATGGACAGTGGCTCTGTCTTTTTCCCATTCACAAGGCCAAAGGGACAATTTCTTAGCTTGGAGGTAACACTTTTTGCAAACCTACCACATTTTCTACCTTTTTTAAGAAAAATCTCACCGTCATGGGCCTTTTTTACGCCGTAACGAGACATTTGAAGTCAAAAGTGTACCCAAATGAATCAAAAAATTGATTCCATGCCCAAATTTGGTCATGGTGGCTCCTCCCACCAGAATCAAATTACTGATGCCTCCATATTTTGATTCCAAAAGTCTAGTTTGCCCAACTGAAGACGCGTTTACATAGGGTTTGTTGCTGTAGCGGCGGAACACCTTCAATTAAGGGGGGGGGCACTACCGACTTTTGTATACAAACGACACCACCGCATAATTACATACCCAAACGCCGAAGAGTGAGATGTCGTACTTACCACTTCATTGTGATTTGTGGACGATCTCGGTGCTTGTCCTCTGTCAATCGGACTTATAGAAGCCGAGTTATGCCGCCGCGGTCCAACCCGTACGACTGACCACTTTGCAATCTAGCTGGATTCCGCTGGATGGAGGCACATCGGTCACAACTCACACGCAAAAGCTAGATTTGAAAACTGTTGAATCACCCAAGGCTATCAACCAACAGCTGAGGATCACGAGGCGGCGCTGTTTTCTGCTTGATATATTCAGGCAAATACATTGATATTTTTTTTATTCAAATTAAAACTAGCCTTTTCAATATTTTTTAAAAGATGCTTTTTCTTTACCCAGAGCAAATATGTATTTCAAGCTAGCAATTTTGTCAGCTCAGTACACAGCACAACAATAACAACATGGCGCTCTCCAGCCAACAACAGCTAGCTCCCTTGTGCTGCCATCTAGGGGCAGCATCAAACACATGTACGGTACATTTAAGATACGCACGACACAACAATATTTCTGCTAGATTTAGTAAAAGTAAGGTTCTTGAGAAACTGTAAACAATCATGCTTGTCGACAATTGCAAGACACTTGATGCCCTTCCTGACGCTCAGCCGGATCGGACGTGCCACCGGAGCTCCGTACCTTTGATCACAGTATCCTGTCGTGTTCCTTATCCGATCGCAAGCGCTGTCAACAATTGCGAGCAGGCTTTGATTGGATAAATACGGTGTACGGACCAATCAATAACTGGTGTTTCTGCGATTGCGAGCAGCGAGCGCAAAACAAGAACAGAGTTGTCGGAAAATGCCGCGAAATGGGAAGGAGGACGCGGACGCCGGTAATAAAAACAAGGTGGTGGCGACAGGTGTCGATGAAAGTGGGGACGAAGGGGATGAGAGCTGGTGGGAAGCTGGAAAAAGAGGAAAACAAGCAAAGAAGGTAAGATTTATCTGTAAAGGGGGTGATGAACCGTGTGATAAGGTTATAGGCGGGAAAGAAAAATCCATCCAATGCGAAGCATGCCTCGAGTGGTTTCATCCCAGATGCCAAGATCTGTGCCCAGAGGCATTCAGTGCAATCAGCACTTTCAATCTCCTATGGATATGTAATGACTGCCGAACGAGGCTGAGCGGAATACTTGATTTAGGAAAGAGATTAGAAACGTGCATTGAGAAGGCTGAAAAGCGAATCACGAGGGCCGTGTCCGAGAACAAGAAGGAAGCCGCTGAAGAGGTGGAAAAGAAGGTTCAAGGACATCTCAACAAAATGGAGGAACATGTTGCGAAGCAGCTTGACTGCACGTCCGAGAACCTGAAGAAGGTGGTACAATCCAGAGACGAGGTGGCTGAAAGAGGTAACAACCTCATCATACATGGGCTCGAAGAAAGTAAAAAGGCAGATGCTGGGCAAAGAAGAGAGGATGACAAGCAGAAGGTTATGGAAATCGCCAAAGCAGTGTGTGGTGAGGATGTGAAACTCAAAATAACGGGAGTCATTCGACTGAGGGGAAAGCAGAGTGAAGACCAGACAGTGAGAGATAAACCAAGACTGATGCTGGTTAAGTTTGAATCCAGGGAAGAGGCCAATAAGCTGTTTGATGAGAGGCTGAGGCTTCGGAATGCTGGGTTCGCAAATGTATATGTGAACAGGGACCTTACCAAGGATGAGAGGGAGAAGCAACATAAACTCAGGTTAGAGCTGAGGATGAAAGGAAGGGAGACGCACAGGATCTTTCGTGGGAAAGTCATCCCACGGGAGCGGTAAAGAGGAAGCTCATGAGGACAGTAAGAAAATGGAAGAAAGTAAGCAAGCTGATAAGAGTTCAAGGGACCGAGTGAATCACGCATTGACATGCGTTTATACCAATGTTGATGGGCTGAATGCTGTAAAGGGAAGTGAGTTCAGTTTAATTGTAGAACAGGCTAATGCAGATGTGGTACTGATAACAGAAACAAAACTGTCAGCAGAGTGTGTCACAACCCAGTTTATTGATTGTACAAACTATAATGTGTTTAGGAAAGACAGGGACACTGGCTTTGGAGGTGGAGTATTGATAATGATAAAGAAGAATTTGCCCGCTACCCAACTATATGAAGACTCTTGGAACACAGTAGAGGCAGTAGTTTGTCAGGTGAAGATTGGTAAGAAAGCTGTGTACTTGGCGTGCATTTACCGACCACCTGGCAGCGTGAGTGAATATAATGAAAGGGTATGCCAGACACTTCAGACACTTTGTGCCAAGTACGCAGGGCAGGTTCTGATATGTGGAGATTTTAACCTCAGAGAAATCAACTGGAATGTGAATGAGGTGAATGGTAGCAATTCTAGTGAACAAGCCAAGTTTCATGATGCTTGTGAGGACTGCTTCCTGTTTCAACACATGAGGGATTTCACAAGGTCTCGGGGCAGGGCCTCCTCTAACATGCTAACTGGGGGGGGGGGGGCGCGGCCCCCCAGTGATGCCGCTGGCCCCCCCAGTGGAGCTGAAATCGCGTCACTGGGGGGCCACGCAGTTAAGCAAATCACGTAGAAAAACGAGGAAATTTCACTATAAGCTTACCAAACAAACAATCCAGACTATCTCCAGGATCACCACGTTACTAATTTTAGTTTCCTTATATCGTTGGTTTCTTATCTACAGGTTTTTTTACAGATCCGCCTAGGATGAGCCGCGGAATGAGGTCAGACATGGCAGATTTTACAATCGAACGCCGACTGAAGCCCGAACGTGGCATCACTTTGAGAAGGAAACAGGCCGAACGGTCGCCCTCTATAGTCTCAATCAGTCAAGCGCTTACGGTTTAACACGGAGAAGTATTGTTTTTTTCGGGAGACGGGTTTATTCTTGAAGATAAATTTTTCTACGGTCAAATAAGAGTGCGGCTGAGCTTTATAGCACGATATAAACGTTTTTTCCCCAGTGTTTGGGACTAGCAGCGATAAGCCCTCTCACTTATTGAGGGGTATGATATACCCCACCCCTAGGTTTTTTTGCGAACAACTCGCGTGAAAAGTGGCCCAGCTGGCAAAAGTTTTAGTAGGTATTCTCGTGATCACTTCAATTCTACACATTTCCTGAAAATGTTATTACCCTGTTCCCTGACCCTCATTCTCATTGACCTGTGGCCTGTTTCTTGAGTCATTTTCAGGCAAGTAGCTTTTTAGGATGGTGAGCTGTTTTCAGGCAGGTAGCTGTTTTGCAGCGTTTGGGAAATCGATACCTAAGCCCTCACACTTTCTGCGGTCAGTTAGATTCCTTACGCACTGCTGTGCCGTTTAATACTTTTTAATAAAGGCATTTTGTTTCATTTTCGGAAAGCCGGAAATTTTCGTCGATTTCGGACGCTGCGCGGGGGATATCTACCCCAAATGTCACCCTGCCCGTGCCGGTCTGGATCCACCGGTAGGTCAGGCCAGGGTATATTGAGTGAAGGGTAGGACGAACTTTGGTAGGAATTTCTAGTATAACTACTAGAAAACCTACTATATGTGGTCGGGACTAGCAAAAAGTTAGTTCAAACTAGAATATGGTAGCGCTTATGGTTGGCAGTCGTCAGGCGCGCACACAGGATTTTTGAATGGGGGGGGGGGCACGACCTTCGAACTGGGCCCCCATGCCGAAGGGCCCCCCCCAAAAAAAATACGGCTCACGGGGCTATATTTAGGTTGGTTTGAAGCTTGAGCAATTGGTTTGTCAATGCATGGTAAAACAATTATTTCGGTACTAGCTTAATTTTCAAAACATATATATTTTTACGCTAGCATGTTTTTTTCTCAAATGCGACTCAGAGCCGGTACATATACCCAATCATCTAATTTATTACGTAAAACATTTCATTAATAAACATTTTTACAAGTCCCTCAGAAATCAGCCCCGGGCAGCGACTGACTGCCGGCCGGCCGACCGGCCCCGGGTGGCTAGAAGCAGGGGCCTGTCACTGTTTGGCCCGGATGTGTAGGAGCGGGAGCAGCACTCCTTCTTTACGTATATTCGCATATTTTTTTAGGCACATCGACATGAAATGTCATTATATCTGATACGATACGGGATCACAGACTAGAGAATAGAGATCCAGCTTATAACTTATATTTAATGTTTAACCAATGAATCAAATCAACAGGACTATGTACGATGCATGTCGGACACGTACCCAGAATTTCGCCCAAGAGGGGGTCACCTGCTGGTCACCTGACCCCGGGCCCGCGAGTCACCCGGGGGTCCGGGGTCAGCTCAGGCATTATGTATCCAGGACCTTTCGATGGGAGGAGGGAGGCACGGTGGGTCCAGTCTCACTGGCAGACGGGTCTCTTTAAAACGGTCTTTGCATGAGAAAATGTGGAAAATGGGCAAGCAAAAGTATCATTTATGCCCGAGGAGTGTGCCTAATGTACACTAATGCCTAATTTACATGGTATTTTACGAGCGAGCGAAGCGAACGAGCTCCTCGAGTCACCGGTGTGTGGCGCGCTCAGAGGTGCCAGTGAAAGGCCGTCAGATGCGCTGGTGTTGGGTCCTCACAGGCGCCGTTGCGGGGTCTTAGGGCTTAGAGACACTGGTGAGTGGTGGGGCCATCATTGGCATGTGTGTGGCCCTGCAAAATGGCCTGCAAGTGGAAAGTGGCCCGTCATGGCTGGCAATGACACTCAGAGGCTGGTAAGAGGCCCTCAGAGTCACTGGTACGTGGCCCGCAGAGGCGTCGGTGGGGGACTCTCAGAGCCGCCGATGTAGGCCCTTAAGATGCGCTGGTGGGGGTCCCTTGGAGGTGGGGCGAGGGGCCTCGCAGTTGCCGTTGTGGGTGCCTTTAGAAACACTGGTGTGGACCGTGTGTCTATCACAGACGGATGTGGAGCCATAGCAGCCAATCCCTCATTGGCCGTTACTAGGGCCCTGAGCGGCCGGTGAGGTCTCTCAGAAACCGGCATTGGGCCTTTATGAAGATAATTGTGGCTACATAGGAGCCAATAACGTCCCCCCACAAGCCCTGTGGTGTCCTTCCGAGTTGAAGTGCGGCCAGCGCGAACCCTCTGCTACCAACTGGCGCTGCAGCGCCCCTCGGTTTCGAAGGAACCCTAAACCCGAGAACGGGCACGTACCCCCTCGCTCCCTTGCTATGTCACTGAATCCAAGTGATTAGGGACCCTTTAGGTAATCAGGGGCGTTTCAGATGACCAGGGGTTTTCAATTGATCAGGGGCCCACCAGGTGACCATGGGCCCCTCTGGTAACCAGGCGCCCCTCAAGTAACCAGGGACCCCATCAATAACCAGGGCCCCTCAGTAAACGGGGGCCACTCAGGTAAGTGTAGGAGTCCCGCAGATAACCAGGGCCGGCAAGGCTTCTCAGGTCCGTTTTTGACAAGGCTCTTATTGACTCAGGTGCGAGCCCTTTGCCATCAGCAGATGGTCCTTTCAAGCCTTTTGAGGGCCGTTTAACGTCTCTTGAGTTCCCATTGAGGCCTTCTAAGGGCCCTTTGAGCAGTCGAGGGGCCTTTGAGGCCTTTTGAGGGCCTCTTGACGTCAGCTGAGGACCGTTGGACGCCAGCTGAGGATCGTTTTTGGGCCTTCTGATGGCCATAAGACGCCAATAGATGACCCTCTGAAACCAACTGGGGCCCTCTGACACCAGCTAAGGGCACTTTAAGTTTGACGCTAGCTCAGGGCCCTCTGACCCTAGCTCAAGGTCCTTTGACGCTCTTTAAGGCCTTCTGAGGGCCCATTGAGGTCTTCTAGTTCTAAGGGCCCCTTGAGGCTTTCTAAGGGCCCTTTGAGGCTTTTTAAGGGCCGCTTGACGCCAGCTGAGGACCGTTGGACTCCAGCTGAGGACCGTTTGAGGCCTTCTGATGGCCATTTGGCGCCAGCTGTGGGCCATCTGGCACCAGCTGGGGGCCCTCTGACACCAGCTAAGGACCCTTTAGAGCCTTCGGAGAGCCGTTTGACGCAAGGACATGGCCCTCTGACGCCAGCTCAGGGACCTTTGACACCCTTTAAGGCCTTCTGACGTCCGTTTGACGTTAGCTGAGGGCCCTTTGAGGCCATCTGAGGGCCCTTTAAGGCCATCTGAGAGCCCTTTGAGGTCATCTGAGGGCCCCTTAAGGCCATCTGATGGCCCTTTGACACCATCTAAGGGCCCTTTGACACCAGATGAGGGCCCTATGACGCTGAGGGCCCTTTGAGGTCATCTGAGGGCCCTTCGAGGCCAACTGAGGGCCTTTTGAGACCATCTGAGGGCCCTTTAAGGCCATTTGAGGGCCCTTTGTACACGGTCTTCGGTGGACTAAGGATTAGTTAGAGGCCCATTTGAGGCGGCCTTCGGCCGCCTCGAATGGGCCCCTATTCCTTCGAGGTGGGCCCCCCAACTCGAATGGGGGGGGGGGCACGGGCCCGTGTGCCCCCCTTGTGTGCGCCCTTGGCAGTCGTGACGCGCACGTGACATTCATTTCTTAAATTTCTTAAATAACAGGTTTTAGGGGCCGATTAGTGGGCAGATACATTCAATTAGCTATTAATTATTGATTATGCAAACGTTCAAGAATCTACATCATTCAATTCTAGCCAAAATCACGCAGCGCTTCCAGGATTCGAACTCACGACCCTCGGATCCGTAGCCCGATACGCTACCGACTACGCTACCGAGGACCGCGCGCCGATGATCGGAGAGGCGGATCGCGGGTGCTGGCGTGCAGAGAAATCTTTACCCTGTACGCCGTAGAAGATCGGCTGGGTTTCGTGAAAAATGGTAGAGGAATTGTCGAAAGAAAATTCATCGATCTATCATTTGAGACTAAGAACCATTGATTCCTTCAAAGGTTGACCGAGATATCGCTCGCCGAAAACAGGCCATTTAAAGGTAGTGTGCCAGCTTTCCTGGACCGTATGGAGTTAATGGCCCAGATAAGGAGAACCGGATTTTTAGAACTTATCCATACCTTCAAAACTCATGGAAACGTCTTAAATTCTTCAAATTTTGAGTACCCCAGTGCGAAATTCGCCCCGACGGGTTGTCGGTCGTACCCCAACCACATTTCACACCACTATGAACAATAAATGCACACACTGAAATCGCTATTACCGATATGCTCATCCAATCAAGTTTCGATAAACCCGTTCATCATCATCTCCTGCGGTTTCGAACACGCCTGTTAGGTGGTGCGGTAGACCGCGCCCAAAGCCAGGGCCCCGGTAACGTGAGGTAGCCGAGTCGGGGCAGCGTGCGCTGACCCAAGCCGGGGCCGCGCGTCCTCCCGGTGTCATGTGATAGCCCGGGGCTGCCCGCGGGGATGCGGTAGACCGCGCCCAAAGCTGCGGCCCCGGCTTGGGTCAGCGCACGCTGCCCCGACTCGGCTACCTCACGTTACCGGGGCCCTGGCTTTGGGCGCGGCTTCTGCTCATACTTTGTGGTGCGGTGGTGTTGCGTCGGGCCGCGCGCTCTGACTTCGGCCAAGAAAAATGCGTCAGCTGATCATTGTCATTTCTGCCACTTGCGTGTGGTGAAATGGGGTCATAACTTAAGAGACGGCTTTTTCATATCAATTATTTTACATAAAATCATATTTCAAACCATAGATAATGTTCGACAGCCAAATAAAAGAAACAATACCAATACAGGCTTACAGTTTAAGGCTCGACATTGTGTTGTCTACGATTAGACAGCTGATAACTCATTCCCGTACGTCGTAACTCTATAATGACCTTGACTTATTGTCACATGTGCGCCGCATTCGCGATTGTTGCCGACGCCTGTTTGCAGGTCAGCCCACTACAGTTGTTATACATATCGAAAAACCGATAAACTTTTAGGCGAAAAAGGCACTATTCCAGGCCCATTTTTGATTTTCTTTGCGATATTAGGTAAAAACAGAAGCTTCTTATCCTAGGAAAAATAAAATGGGAAATCTTTCAAAGGTGGCACACTACCTTTAACATGTAAACCCTATGGGCTGGTAGGAAATGTACGCCGTGGAGCAGCAGTGCTACCAACTAACTTCGGCGGGGGCCGGGTCAGGCGGCCTACTATTTCTTTATTTTTTTTTTCAAAATAAAAATAAAAATCATGGCATCAGGGGTGTGACGAAAGATAAGTGGCCTAAATCCGATGAGAAAACCGGATTTGGGGGTACCCTAGGTTTGGCTTCTGAGCCTCTGGCCCCCCCAGTGAAAATTCCTTAGAGGAGGCCCTGTCTCTGGGGACGGATGAGCCGTCTGTTTTGGATCTGGTATTCACCAAAGAGGAGCTAGAACTAGAACAGGTTTACTACCAGCATCCTATTGGCAGAAGTGACCACTGTGTGCTGATGTTTGAATTCCTAATTGCACAAACAAATGAGACAATCAGTCAAGACATGGCCCAACCGAAGAGGAATTATCACAAAGGTCACTACGCTGAAGCGATGGAATTGTTTAATGCTATACCATGGGAAGAAGAAATGCATGCACAGGGCATTGATGTGGCATGGCACACCTTCTTAGGACACTACAACACCATCGTAGATGCAACAGTACCATTCTACCCTGACAAGACAAGGAATCGACATAAGAAGTGGGCCAATAAACACGTACTAGATCAGGTGCGACGCAAAGCGGAAGCTTGGATCAGGTACAGGAGGAACAGGAAGTCAAAGAGACTCAAGAAGAAATACATTGAAGCGCGTAATGCAACCACAAAAACTGTTAGACAGGCAAAATATGACTACGAACACAGACTTGCATCTGAAATCAAGTCAGATCCCAGGGCGTTCTATACATATGCAAGAAGCAGGATGTCTATCAAGGAAGAACTGCTGACAGTGAAAAAGGAAAATGGGAAAATGACAACAACAATGAAGGAAACATGTGAAGTTATGAACCAGCAATTTCAACAGGTCTTCAGGAAGCCTGATGGCACGGAACCACCAGAGCTGGAGCCAGTTGTTGGGGTCAAATTGGATCAGTGCAACATCGACCTGGGAGAGGTGGTGACCTTGCTACAGGATCAGAAGACTCCATCGGCACCTGGTCCTGATGGAGTCCACCCTGTTGTACTCAAGGAGTGTGCAACTAGTCTCGCAAGGCCACTGTTCATTATCTTCTGCAAATCCCTGGAGTCTGGACGACTGCCGAAGGACTGGAAGAGAGCGAACGTGACTCCAATCTTTAAGAAAGGCAAACGCTCAGATCCTCTTAACTATCGTCCTGTAAGTTTGACGTCGGTCCCATGTAAGGTGATGGAGAAGTTGATAAGGAGAAAGGTGGTTGATCATCTTGAGTCCAATAACCTGCTCAGTCATCAGCAACATGGATTCCGCTCGAACAGATCCTGCCTGACTCAACTTCTAGAGTACCTTTTCGACCTGGAGAACGCTCTTGATGATGGGGACTGTGTGGACACCCTGTATCTGGATTGCCGCAAGGCGTTCGACACTGTCCCACACCAGCATCTTGTAGCCAAAGTGCGATGGATGGGTATTGATGGACCAACCATACACTGGATCACTGATTTTTTGACTGGCCGTGAACAGAGAGTGTCGGTCCGAGGTTGTCATTCCAGGTGGAGGGATGTGTTGAGTGGTGTACCCCAGGGTAGCGTACTAGGACCTACGCTCTTTCTCATATACATTGATGATCTCTTGGAGGGTCTGCAGTCATCTGGGAAGCTCTTCGCAGACGATGCTAAAGTCTACAGGAGGATAAGGAGCCCCAATGACAGGATCGACCTCCAAGAGGATATCCACCGACTGCAACTATGGACCAAGAAGTGGCTTCTGAACTTTAACGAGGATAAGTGCAAAGTAATGCACTTTGGGTCCAATAACCCAGGATACACATACATGATGGGAGGTGTATGTCTTGATACATCTGCAAAAGAAAAAGATCTGGGAATCGTCATTACACCGGACCTCAAGGTCTCAGAGCAAGTGACCAGAGCAGCAGCAGCAGCAGCGAACTCCATGTTAGGAAGAGTGAGGAAAACATTCACCTACATGGACAAGGGAATGTTCCTACCTATTTACAAAACCCTGGTGCGCCCCCACATGGAGTACGCCATACAAGCCTGGTCCCCGTTCCTCCAAAAGAATATCATGAAGCTGGAGAGGGTTCAGAGGAGGGCTACGAAGCTTGTCCCTGAACTCGCCGACCTTCCGTACCCGGATCGTTTGAAGGAACTCCAGCTGACAACACTGGAAGAGCGAAGGATCAGGGGAGATATGATTGAGGTATACAAACTGATGCACGGGCTCGACAAGGTGAATGCTGGAGAGGAGTTCCTGAGAATGGAGACTGGTGCGAACATGGAGAGGACGCGGGGACATGCACTCAAACTACAGAAGCCAAGACACCGGCTACACAGGCGGAACCAATTCTTCACTTCGAGAGTGGTGGACAACTGGAACCAACTACCATCTGAAGTTGTACTGAGCAAGAACACCAATACCTTCAAGAACAGATATGATAAACATGTCCGTACACTGAGAAGAGGCAGCATCCCATGAGCAACCCGCTCCCTTTGCCTCTTTCCTTTCTACTTTGGTAAGCATCTACTTTGGTAAACACCTAAAGACAATTGCGAAGAGGTTCACTGGTGCCGGGAGCATTCCGGTCTAGGGGTAAGTTACTTGCCTCTACACCTTTTTAGGCGCAATTTCAAAAATTTAAAGACCAAATTCAAAAAGTTTACATTCAAAATGCACGTGAACGTTTTGAATTTGGTCTTTAACTTTTTGAAATTGCGCCTAAAATGCTGTAGATTCGGCCATCCGGGTTCGATTCCCGGGCAATGTGAATGCATGTTGATGTGGCATTGCTGCTACCTGACCGCTTGGAATAGCGTGAGAGTTCCGGTTAGCGCCTTGGTCCACTGGATGTGGTGCTTAACCCAAACCAACCAACCAAGCGATTTGAATAACTTATAAAGTGCATACAACCATTTATCATGAAAAACTTCAAATAAACAAATATAAACAAATTATCCACAAATAAATTGAAATAAATTGAAATGAAACGTGTTCAGCGAACAAGTGACGTTTTTTCATAGGTGTCACGTATATTGCACAAACTGCGTAAATGGGTAAAACCGTCGGCGGGCCGGTACAAAGTCAGATGACTAAAACGGTAATAAATATAAAGGCCCACAAACCCCCACAGTTATAACCGTACATAGATTCCCACACATACAAACAGCGCGTGCATGTCAGAGATAGAGAGGCACTGGGCCCAGATATAGGAGTAGAGTGGACGGCTGAGTGAGTGGACGTTATCGGCCAACTTTTGATGAACAAACAGCGAACAGCAGAGCTCACCAACGCTCATGAACTGCTCGTGAACACGATGAAGAGGGGGTGAATAATGACCCTCAAGAATCCGTCATGCCATTTTGCGGCAGAATTTGGGCAGAATATTCTGCTGTGACGTCATACATTGGAAGCTCTGCCCCTTGCTCTGCCCACTGATGTAACGACAGGACCTCGACGATCCTGTCCTGTCGAGGCCAAGCCTTAGTATACGGGAAGGCCGGGGAGGTCATGACCCCCACCTTCGAGGTGGGGGGCCAGCAATGTTAACTGTCCCCTCCCCCACTTTTTGCTTTCATAGGCGTAAGAACAGGGCAGGGGGGCCATGGCCCCCACTTTCGGAGGTGGGGTAGCAATGTTGTCTGCCCCTTCCCCACTTTTTGCTGACTTTTGTGTCTGTCTGTACTTACCACCCATCACCCTTAAAACTTGACGATTCTCCAGCTTCCCCTTTGATGAAGATTTCCTTTTGTATCTACAGCGTTATTGGGCGACATTTCCCTCACTCAATGAAGGAAGCCATATATATATAAAAAAAACTGGTGCTTAGCTGGTGGCAGCATTTTGCTGAATGTGAGGCGAGGCTGGAGGTGTATGCCAGCACTGATCATAAGACAATACCGTCATGGTGCAGCAGAATGCGTATTATAATGCTAAACACTCATTGGCAGTCGCAGGGTAGGGGGGGAAGCCTAGGGCCATGGGCAAATCCCCAAGGCAAATCAGGGGGCCATCAATGTCATCATATCATTTCCCCCATCCAAGCAACCGATAGGCCCCATGTGTGTATGGGACCTGGCCCTTCTCCGATTGTCGCGAGGCTCAAGAAACCCACGCCAGCTATTAACAGCTCCCATATCGGTCTTTAACCCACTAGCCGCTGCAGCGGCTGGGGGGGGGGGCATAAAATTGCTCCCTCTTTACGTTTTGTGGGATATCTCCTAAACCAGATGAGCTACGAACGTGAAACTTGGCGCAGCTTCATATGAATACCTAGGCAATGTTTGAGGAAAGTTTGGTGGTTGTAGCCCTCAAGATGACGTCACAGTGACGTCATAAAATTTTGTCGTTTTCTGATATGGACCGTTTCTGATGTCGCTGAGCATGGAACTCAACTGTAAATGAACTAGACAGCATCTGCTGGCATCCTTAAACATCTAAAGACACTTTCATCTAGTTCCTGACCAATAATCGGTCCTTTATATTTCGTCTCATATATCGGATATACAGGGTGATCCAAAAAATTGGAACCCCTATATTAAAATGTCTATATAGTCCGAAAGTATTCACTTGATTGAGAAATTGCAACACCATTAGAAAGAGCAATAAATCCTCTATAAAATCACGTCAAATTGGTGCATGTATGTTGCAAAGCATTGGCACACTATTAGCTTTTGGAATGAGCGTCAGAAAACTGAGTGAAACGAAATAGCCAAATGTTAACAATGCGCTGAAATCCATTAGCACTCTTTCTGTTGCCTTTTTGCGAATAACACCACATCCAAATTCAATTTTATTACATAAAAGTTTACTCTTATTCCATTCATCCCAAGAATGAATTTGAACCCCAATGGACTTTTGTCAACAACTACAACTTCTACCTGCACGTCACCAACCAGGGAGAGGGATATTAGGGAGATTAGGGATTAGGGAGAGGCGCAGGGGAACAGCGTCATCTCCGGGAAACCATTGAGCATTGATGAAGCAAGGAAACGGTATGCACTGTCTGAAGCTGGGAAGGGAACGGCTTTATGGTAAAAAAAAAATATTGTCACGTTATTATTGCTGCTCCTTAAGACATGTTTGTGAATGTGTTTTAACAGTGTTGTTGGTCGGCCCCTTCGATAGTGACCGGCCTTCGCGGATCCCCATTCTGAGCCTTAGTTGTGTTTCAGAGTTCTGCTGCGGGGCGGCGCTGGCATCCACTCTGCTCTCTGTCGCTGCCGGCGGGATCAGCGAGATGAACGAGGCTCCCGGATGTCCAGCAAAATAGCCCGCCGACGCAGGCCTTCATAAACCTGTTGCACAACATTGTACAGGTTGGCTAATGGTATGGCTGGTTGGTAGCGAGAAGGTATGAACGCACAGAGGGCAGATCGGGCGGCAACTAGCATACGTTCGTGAAAAACTCTTTAATATCTTCCCTTTTTTAGGCTCGCTCAGGATAAGCGGTATAAAAATCGCATTTCACATTCGATATTGTTAAATTTCAATTGGCAAAGGCGCAGCTTATGTGGATTTGGAATGGATAATTTTGATTCATTCTAGCATGGGCGACGGACCCAGTACCTAGCTAGATATCGACTATGTATCGGGAATGGGTCGTCCGTCCAGTAGGTACTGATTGTTCCTTGCATTGCTTGGACAGTGCTCACTCTCGCTCACTCATTCTTCGCCACAAAAGGCGTTTTATTAATTTAAAATATCAGCGTTGTTGAATAATTTCAACAGTATCTCTTTTCAGATTATCTGTCGAACGGTGTTTCTGCCTGGTGAGGTCGTTTATAGCACTGTCGTCTGTTTAGGTCGCTAGCGCTTTCCCGCCCCCTCCCCCTGTCCACGTCTTTTCGCCCGTACCGGCGTGGTAGCCACGGGCCTAACCAGTAGGTAATAGCCTAACCAGTGCCAATCACCTCGACAGGATAACGCTGCGGAGTGAAGGCGACTTCAGGCGGGTGGAGGTCTACCAGTCAGTCACAGCCAAGCTCTGGTGGAGCTGCTGGTGAGCTGTACAGACGCCCCTATCTGACCTGGGTAAGTAGGGTGCCTTGCACAAGTCAGTTGGAGGTACAGGGACCCGCAGTTGCTACTGTACAGCGACCCTGAGTAAATTGTCCCAGCACCCTCACAGGGAACAACGATAAGCTGTCAGAGGGCACTCACAGGAAACCTCAGCTGCTCTTGTACAGGGACCAGCAGTCGATATCAATGTTATCGGTTGTTACTGGACAGGACAGACGGTTAGACTTGGGGTTCGTGTACGGTAGCAACTGCGGGTCCCCGTACCCCTCGTTCTAGTCCTACCGGACTGTGCACGGAACTGTCCTACGGCGTACGAGCCAAGCTGTCCAATTAAATGGTATTGTTCATTTCCTGTTGTTGACTTTTGATAGTACTGACGTCGAACTTTTACCTAGCGATCAAACAGTTCATTCTAGTCCATTGCCCACCTAAACCTGACTGCAGATGCCAGTCCCTCTCAACACCTAGTTCTTGCCTGGAGGACTTAAATGCCACACCGTTCATTGATTCTATGTTGTGTGGCACATGCTACTACTTCTCCAGCAACTCATTCATATTTAACTCTTGACTGACAGATTCTGCGTGCCCATTTCAGGCGGCCGTCCTTCCTGCCCCAGTCATGGCATCCCTCCAGCATGACGTGTTCCCAGTGTACCTGCATGTAATTTCTTTATTCCTCAGCAGTTGTCATCCCCTTGGCGTTAGTGTTTCGCGTCCCTCCATTGATCACTCCCGCCTCTGATGGCTTATCCTGCTATACAGGGCCGGATATTGTTTGGAGCTGTTTGGACACTGGCGTCAGCGGCTGTGGCGACTGACGGCCGAGCCGACGGCGTGCACAGCTCAGCTGTCTGAGGTCAGGGCTGCGACACAGCTCAGCTATCTCGGGTCAGGACCGTGACCTATGAAAGGACCCAGAGAGGGATCTAACATCGGTGACTCCCTGCTTAACCCTAACAATCCCCACTTTTTTCTCCGCGATATAAAAAACACATGCGGTTAGGCTACCTGTGTCGAATTAATTAAAGTTTATTATGTCAAAGTTTGAAAATATCAATCCGGTCTGCATGTCTGACTGCTCGCAGAACGGTTCTAGAGACAGTGTCAGCGCGCGCGGAACGGTCCTCAGATGTGTCCACTTTCAAGCGCGGAACGGTCCTACTGCGCCACCAGACTCCTCTCCCTCTCCCCTCCCCCCTGTCCGCTGGTCTATGTCAGACACCAGTACACCACTGACCTCCCCTACCCTCCCCTGACCTTCTCAGGTGCCAGCTGAGACGCTGGTCGGCCTACAGAACCTGCTCGTTAACCTGCGGGACGTCTCGGCAGAGAACGCGCACCTCTACCAGTACCGATTCTGGGACGCTAAGAGGGTCAAGGTGGAGACCGCCCAGAACAGGGTATGTAACACAGACCGTAACACAAACCGTAACGCAGGTCGTTACACAGGGCGTAAAATAGATTGAACACAGACCGTAACATAGATCGAACACAGACCGTAACACTGGCTGCGTACGTGCGGGCACTCGGCCGGCCGGAACTGGGCTGGACCCATTGGGCAATGAACAGGTGCTTTCTGTGACAGCGTCACCGCTGCAGGTCAGTCAGGGACACACAGACACTGCACCCGGCGCCCTTGTGCATGGTACAGGTCTCGCGGGTTTTAGCGGTAGGTTTTGCACCTAGAAAATTTAGTGTATTTTAGGCTATATCTTCGTCGTCTTAAGCTTTTAAGTGTTGAAGATGCGATCGACTTGTTGGGTAACAAGCCGGCCATGATCGTGTAAAATGGCTTCATCGTAGATCGATTAGTTTCTCAGATATAACCGGAAATGTAAAAGTGCAAAACCTACCGCTTAATCTCGCGAGACCTGTACTTGAGCCCTGAGCGCGCCCATGTGTCGTCTCCAGGGCGTCTCGCCGGACGGTTCTGTGTGTCGGATTGAAACCTGAACCTGCCTGAGTGTTATGCTATGACTCCCCAGGGCGTGTCGCCGGATGGGGCGGCCGGCTACCGGGACGGGCTGCGGCGGGCCACCAACGGCCACCCGCTCTCCGCCGAGGAGGTACAGAAGGTCGTCAGCCGGGTAAACCAGCTCTCCAGCTAGCGGCGCAGAGGTCAGTCACCGCACCGGGCGTATTGCACGGGGACCCTAACAGACGCCTCACTCCTTTCCCTCATCTCAGTTGTTCTTTCATTTTTTTATTTATAAATAATGGAGATAGACCAGAGCATTTTCGGTGCATTTATTAGGGTCATGTTACTCCAACGGGGTTGCGTTGTCGGCACAGTCCTGTCTGGTCTGTGTGCTGCGGCGATGTTCTGCTATCCGGTGACCCAATGCCACTGTCCGCTGACCGAGTGTCGGCTCTCTGCTGACCGTGTAACGTCTGTCCGTCAGGGTGGTGGCCGTGAACGCCTGTCTGACGGCGCCGGAGGCCAGCGCCTCCCGGCTGCTGTCACTGCTGGACCAGCTGCGGCCGCCGGACGCCGGAGCGCTGCCCGACTGGGGTCTACATCCTGGTACGTTACTGGGAGCGGCACGGTGTGTGTTGGGTGCTTCTGACGGTCAGTTGTAGTAACTGTTAGTTCCTCTACTGGCCCCCAGGTGAAAAGCGTAATAGCTGTACAGCAATGTAGAGTTGCATCAGCTTTGGCGTAAACTTTCTCCTCTTCCGCTCACCATTCACCACCAGAGTCAGCAGCGTCTCGGCTGGCGGTCCAGTCAGTCAGGGCGAGTGTCTTCACTCGCCACAGCGGGCCGGACCCATTACAGGGCAGCAGAGTTATCAGTTACCAAGCCTTGGCCTATAAAGAAAACCAAGAAATTGTAGCAATTGCATATATGTAATGATTCTACTCTATTACGATTGAGCTAGCGAAGCGTATTCCTGTAACGTTTTTAATAGGCTTGTAAGACTCAGCAACCGCTGGGCTGATTGACCTGCGTTACTCTTTGTTGCGTAATCCTATCCCTTCCATCTCGTTATTGACTATAACTGATGTATCTTGGTGAGTTATTGACTACAACTGATGTATCATGGTGAGCGTCGTGACACGTGCGACGTGAAGGGCCAAGAGTGTTCGTTATTCTGTTGCAGTAGCGATTTTGGGTTGCTCATATATCTTGAACCCTGAACTGCCACGCCGATTGCGCTCAAATTTGGTACACTGTTTGGGACTGGTTGATAGGGATGTGTTTTTTTATAGCGCGCATGTGTTTTTTAAAACGCGGAGAAAAAAGGAGGGATTGTTAGGGTTAACCCTATTAGTGGCAGGGGGGGGGTTGTTTTTATCCACCCCTCAGGTTTTTCGGGAATATCTCCGAAACCGCTGAAGCTACGATGCTGAAATTTTCTGACTTTTCCTAAAACTAAATTGGGCACATTCCCTGAAAATTTCAAGTTCATAACTTTACCAGGGGCGGCTCCAGAGCACTGGGAATTGGGGGGTCCTATTCGTGAAGCGAGTCATTTGGGCGAAGATCACGATGCTGCACCAGTTTTACGAACAGTGAATGAAAGGTATCATGTGATAACATATACAAAGTTATTGTGCATCCTCTTTTGACACGTTTTTGCTATAATAGGCGGATCCAGGCGTCCAAAAAGGGGGGTTATTTTTTACCTCCCAACATAGGTGCCCTGACACCGCCTATGCATGACCAATACAATTTTAGTCGTTCTCTCATAAGAAAATTGTAACATAACAAGACCATTACCACCCTTTTTAGAAACAGTACCAACAAAAACCTTATTTACTATACTTTTTGTGTACCCCCAATCTCAATGATCTGTATCCGCCTATGATTCTTGAAAATGCATATTTTTAGGATCCATGTGAATTCCTGGTTCATTCTCTATCGATCGGTAAAAGTTGCGTTAAGATTGGTTCAGAAACCTGGCCGTGATAAACAGTCTAAAATGTATCTGCAATTTGCCCGTTTTTACCCCCCTCTACCCCCCTATTGACATTTTCTAATTTTATTTTTTTTTAGAAATGTAGATCTCGTTGAGCCAAATCGAATGCCGTTTGAATTTTGAAAATCGGCCGGTTAGATCTCGAGATATCAAGGGGGGTCGTAAACAGCCCCCCCCCCCCTGCCACTAATATGGGGTAGCCAGGAGCCTGCCACTAATAGGGTTAAGCAGGGAGTCACCGATGTTAGATCCCTCTCTGGGTTCTTTCATAGGAGGTGACGGTCCTGACCCGAGATAGCTGAGCTGTGTCGCAGCCCTGACCTCAGACAGCTGAGCTGTGCACGCCGTCGGCTCGGCCGTCAGTCGCCACAGCCACTGACGCCAGTGTCCAAACAGCTCCAAACAATATCCGGCCCTGTATAGCAGGATAAGCCATCAGAGGCGGGAGTGATCACCGGGACGGGCTGCATGGTACAGGACGGGCTGGGAACACGTCAACTCCAGCATGACGTGTTCCCAGTGTACCTGCATGTAGTTTCTTTATTCCTCAGCAGTTGTCATCCCCTTGGCGTTAGTGTTTCGGGTCCCTCCATTGATCACTCCCGTCTCTGATGGCTTATCCTGCTATACAGGGCCGGATATTGTTTGGAGCTGTTTGGACACTGGCGTCAGCGGCTGTGGCGACTGACGGCCGAGCCGACGGCGTGCACAGCTCAGCTATCTGAGGTCAGGGCTGCGACACAGCTCAGCTATCTCGGGTCAGGACCGTGACCTATGAAAGGACCCAGAGAGGGATCTAACATCGGTGACTCCCTGCTTAACCCTAACAATCCCCACTTTTTTCTCCGCGATATAAAAAACACATGCGGTTAGGCTACCTGTGTCGAATTAATTAAAGTTTATTATGTCAAAGTTTCAAAATATCAATCCGGTCTGCATGTGTGACTGCTCGCAGAACGGTCCTAGAGACAGTGTCAGCGCGCGCGGAACGGTCCTCAGATGTGTCCACTTTCAAGCGCGGAACGGTCCTACTGCGCCACCAGACTCCTCTCCCTCTCCCCTCCCCCCTGTCCGCTGGTCTATGTCAGACACCAGTACACCACTGACCTCCCCTACCCTCCCCTGACCTTCTCAGGTGCCAGCTGAGACGCTGGTCGGCCTACAGAACCTGCTCGTTCACCTGCGGGACGTCTCGGCAGAGAAGGCGCACCTCTACCAGTACCGACTCTGGGACGCTAAGAGGGTCAAGGTGGGGACCGCCCAGAACAGGGTATGTAACACAGACCGTAACACAAACCGTAACGCAGGTCGTTACACAGGGCGTAAAATAGATTGAACACAGACCGTAACATAGATCGAACACAGACCGTAACACTGGCTGCGTACGTGCGGGCACTCGGCCGGGCGGAACTGGGCTGGACCCATTGGGCAATGAACAGGTGCTTTCTGTGACAGCGTCACCGCTGCAGGTAAGTCAGGGACACACAGACACTGCACCCGGCGCCCTTGTGCATGGTACAGGTCTCGCGGGTTTTAGCGGTAGGTTTTGCACCTAGAAAATTTAGTGTACTTCAGGCTATATCTTCGTCGTCTTAAGCTTTTAAGTGTTGAAGATGCGATCCACTTGTTGGGTAACAAGCCGGCCATGATCGTGTAAAATGGCTTCATCGTAGATCGATTAGTTTCTGAGATATAACCGGAAATGTAAAAGTGCAAAACCTACCGCTTAATCTCGCGAGACCTGTACTTGAGCCCTGAGCGCGCCCATGTGTCGCCTCCAGGGCGTGTCGCCGGACGGTTCTGTGTGTCGGACTGAAACCTGAACCTGCCTGAGTGTTATGCTATGACTCCCCAGGGCGTGTCGCCGGATGGGGAGGCCGGCTACCGGGACGGGCTGCGGCGGGCCACCAACGGCCACCCGCTCTCCGCCGAGGAGGTACAGAAGGTCGTCAGCCGGGTAAACCAGCTCTCCAGCTAGCGGCGCAGAGGTCAGTCACCGCAACGGGCGTATTGCACGGGGACCCTAACAGACGCCTCACTCCTTTCCCTCATCTCAGTTGTTCTTTCATTTTTTTTTTTTATAAATAATGGAGATAGACCAGAGCATTTTCGGTGCATTTATTAGGGTCATGTTACTCCAACGGGGTTGCGTTGTCGGCACAGTCCTGTCTGGTCTGTGTGCTGCGGCGATGCTCTGCTATCCGGTGACCCAATGCCACTGTCCGCTGACCGAGTGTCGGCTCTCTGCTGACCGTGTAACGTCTGTTCGTCAGGGTGGTGACCGTGAACGCCTGTCTGACGGCGCCGGAGGCCAGCGCCGGCCGGCTGCTGTCACTGCTGGACCAGCTGCGGCCGCCGGACGCCGGAGCGCTGCCCGACTGTGGTCTACATCCTGGTACGTTACTGGGAGCGGCACGGTGTGTGTTGGGTGCTTCTGACGGTCAGTTGTAGTAACTGTTAGTTCCTCTACTGGCCACCAGGTGAAAAGCGTAATAGCTGTACAGCAATGTAGAGTTGCTGCAGCTTTGGCGTAAACTTTCTCCTCTTCCGCTCACCATTCACCACCAGAGTCAGCAGCGTCTCGGCTGGCGGTCCAGTCAGTCAGGGCGAGTGTCTTCACTCGCCACAGCGGGCCGGATCCATTACAGGGCAGCAGAGTTATCAGTTACCAAGCCTTGGCCTATAAAGAAAACCAAGAAATAGTAGCAATTGCATATATGTAATGATTCTCATGGTGTGTCAAAAGTGGAAATAGCCGCCCGGCTTTAGTTCGCCAGCCTTGTCAATAGATGGCAGTACCACAATATGGGCAGCGGATCGTGCAATTGACGTCAAATTTTCGTTATCTGCTAAGAATTGAATGGCGGATCTTTTCATGCAAGAATCAAGTAAATCGGTCCACAACTTTTCTAGCAACAGAGATATCAAGTCAAACACCCTGCCAGAGCGGCGGCCGGCGGCAGCCGTTACGCGCCGCCTGGGAGACTGGCGGCGCTGAACGGTTCCGAATTGGCACTGCACTAAAACCTGTTAACTGCTTGGAGTAGTTATTATAGCAAAATTTTCATTCAAGCGAGGAATAACCAAGGGCAGGAAGTATGTATGCTTGTGTGCGTACTATGCAAGCCAAGAAACTGAATTAGCAGATACTCGCTAATATTAGATCCAGCCAAGTCCAAACGCATTCCACGTGATGTGTTTCTGATGGGTCAACAATTATATTTATCGTTCGAGGGCGGATACAGTTTTAACAATACAAAAAAAATATTTTTGCACAGCTCTATTCCTTGAATAATTCTCTTCAACGCCTCATTCGTAGTTAAGCGAATTAGCCCACCCTGGTTGAATAAATAAGGCGATTTCGCCACAAAGTCGGGGAAAACCGACCGAAAACGGCCGCGCTCAACGTTAATTTGGGCATGCAGACTCTTAAAAACTCGCATTGGGCGGGTAGGGTTTCCCAGATATTGGCTCCAAAACACCGTATTCGGCTCCAGAATACGTCCAAGTGACCCGCCTCGTTCCTAGTTAAGCTCTAATTAGATCGAGTGGCTCATAGGGAGCGAAAAAGCGACAAAAAGCATGAATTTCCCTATGGCGGCGGGCTGCCGGGTTGCCAGACGGCGCACCGGCTATTTCCACTTTTGACACACCATGTACTCTATTACGATTGAGCTAGCGAAGCGTATTCCTGTAACGTTTTTAATAGGCTTGTAAGTCAGCAACCGCTGGGCTGATTGACCTGCGTTACTCTTTGTTGCGTAATCCTATCCCTTCCATCTCGTTATTGACTACAACTGATGTATCTTGGTGAGTTATTGACTACAACTGATGTATCATGGTGAGCGTCGTGACACGTGCGACGTGAAGGTCCAAGAGTGTTCGTTATTCTGCTGCAGTAGCGATTTTGGGTTGCTCATATATCTTGAACCCTGAACTGCCACGCCGATTGCGCTCAAATTTGGTACACTGTTTGGGACTGGTTGATAGGGATGTGTTTTTTTATAGCGCGCATGTGTTTTTTTATAGCGCGTAGAAAAAAGTAGGGATTGTTAGGGTTAAGCAGGGAGTCACCGATGTTAGATCCCTCTCTGGGTCCTTTCATAGGAGGTCACGGTCCTGACCCGAGATAGCTGAGCTGTGTCGCAGCCCTGACCTCAGACAGCTGAGCTGTGCACGCCGTCGGCTCGGCCGTCAGTCGCCACAGCCGCTGACGCCAGTGTCCAAACAGCTCCAAACAATATCCGGCCCTGTATAGCAGGATAAGCCATCAGAGGCGGGAGTGATCACCGGGACGGGCTGCGGCGGGCCATCAACGGCCACCCGCTCTCCGCCGAGGAGGTACAGAAGGTCGTCAGCCGGGTGAACCAGCTCTCCAGCTAGCGGCGCAGAGGTCAGTCACCGCACCGGGCGTATTGCACGGGGACCCTAACAGACGCATCACTCCTTTCCCTCATCTCAGCTGTTCTTTCATTTTTTTTTTATAAATAATGGAGATAGACTAGAGCATTTCGATGCATTTATAAGGGTCATGTTTCTCCAACGGGGTTGCGTTGTCGGCACAGTCCTGTCTGGTCTGTGTGCTGCGGCGGTGCTCTGCTATCCGGTGACCCAATGCCACTGTCCGCTCACCGAATGTCGGCTCTCTGCTGACCGTGTAACGTCTGTCCGTCAGGGTGGTGGCCGTGAACGCCTGTCTGACGGCGCCGGAGGCCAGCGCCGGCCGGCTGCTGTCACTGCTGGACCAGCTGCGGCCGCCGGACGCCGGAGCGCTGCCCGACTGGGGTCTACATCCTGGTACGTTACTGGGAGCGGCACGGTGTGTGTTGGGTGCTTCTGACGGTCAGTTGTAGTAACCGTTAGTTCCTCTACTGGCCACCAGGTGAAAAGCGTAATAGCTGTACAGCAATGTAGAGTTGCTTCAGCTTTGGCGTAAACTTTCTCCTCTTCCGCTCACCATTCACCACCAGAGTCAGCAGCGTCTCGGCTGGCGGTCCAGTCAGTCAGGGCGAGTGTCTTCACTCGCCACAGCGGGCCGGACCCATTACAGGGCAGCAGAGTTATCAGTTACCAAGCCTTGGCCTATAAAGAAAACCAAGAAATAGTAGCAATTGCATATATGTAATGATTCTACTCTATTACGATTGAGCTAGCGAAGCGTATTCCTGTAACGTTTTTAATAGGTTTGTAAGTCAGCAACCGCTGGGCTGATTGACCTGCGTTACTCTTTGTTGCGTAATCCTATCCCTTCCATCTCGTTATTGACTACAACTGATGTATCTTGGTGAGTTATTGACTACAACTTTTTTTTCAAACATGTATTCATGCAACTCAATACAAAATCACTGGTCATATTTAAATACAAAACAGTCGTTTATACAAAACATCACGAGCAAAATGTACAGTGCACACCTCAAGTCCAACACTGTCCACATCTAACAGCTGACACATGACGTCACAGGTCAATATCGCACTGAGGTCTGGTCCATGTGTCCGGGTACGCGTGAACCGAGTCCACGGCTATGGGACCGCCAATGCCCCCGAACGCAGTGCGCTCGTGCGGGCGCGCTCACGAACGCCCGGCGGCTGCAGCACCAGATCACCAGCAAGCGCACCAGAATCACTCACATCGCACCAAAGTCACGACCAGCACACCAAAACCAGCATTACAGGCCCCGAAACGCTGTCACAGCTCTAATTTTCAGCAAAGGTCTCGTCACACAACAATGCTCACAATGCCACTTTCAAAGTCACTCAAGGTCCGCTCACAACGGGCCGCGGGCCCCCGCCCGCACCCCCGGAAAATCATCTTTCCCGGGGGTGCCCCCTAACCACCGCCCGGGCGAGGGGAGCGTCGACCCGACCCGACAGGCCGGCGCCCCGCCCGCCCGGGCGGCCGACCGGTCCCTTTCAATTGGGACCGGTACCCAGGTTGGCCCGGATGGGTCATAGGGGCGGGGGCCCAATGCTCGGCAAACTCAGGGCTCCGCCACAGGCCGGCGTTCAGTGATGTTAATCATATGATGTAATTTTTTTACAAACACTCGATACAGTAGCTGCAAGGCGGCGGCGACAGCACAGGCAGCAGCGGCGGCAGCGGCGGCGCGGGCAGAGGCCGCCGGGTTATACTGCACGTGTACATTAGGCAACAGCCACCGGCCGGGCCGGCGCAGCGCAGCGACGAACCGTACGTGAAGGGCAGACGACGGCGCGTGTTTGGGGGGAGGGGGAAGGGGGTATAATAACTTTAATAACTTTGACGTCCCCAGGCTACATTATGGTGAATTATGTTTTACTTTATATATTAGTACGTAGGTATATTTTATGTGGGCATGTATAGTGTATGTATACGTATATCCTTATGAAGCAATGTAAATGTACGCATATGACGTATATACATGTATATTCACGCGTGCATATACATGTACATAAAACATATATACATATATCATATATATATATGCTGCATACGAGTTGCATATGCTCGTACATGTTTGTGTAAATTATTTTACTTACTATTGTGATATTTTACTTTTTTGTTCAATGTGCAATCCCCTCGTTCGCAGAACAAAAGGGTATACAATATTAATCTATGCTGTAATTCTTCTTTCGTTATCTGTGCGTAAGCATGTGTCCAGGGATTTCCATTTTTCCCTGAACTTCTCAGTTTGTCCATTTTTACGTGCTATATATTCTTCGGAAATAAAATCTCTTGAAAGGCATGTCTTGAAATGAATGAAATAAGGCAACTTCTGTGCACGTCTTGCCTCGTATATCACATATTTCGCCACCGTCACGCAGTGTGTTATCATTGGTATTTCATTATGCCCAAATAGTTTAGTCATAGTGTAATAAATAACAAGTGAAGACACTTCACCAATGTATAATGCAAACTCATGTAACAACTTTTCTTCAGCTGGAAGTGGGCTATGTAGCTACTCACGCTGCAGTATGACGTAATAAAACGTCATAAAACGTCACTCCCTAAATCATTGAACGTTATCCTCAGCCTACATCATCGTCTTCCATGCCCCGTCATGATGGATTTTTTAATTGACTTAGACATGAAAACCCACGTTTTTTATTCCACTAAATGAAGGTAAATATTCCCAGTCCCTTACAGAATGCCTTGGTACACACAAAATCAAAGGACATCGATGTGCCACAGCCCGATGAAAGTCCTACTCGATCAAACTGCGCTCTATCATGCTGAACATCGTATCAGCATTCACTCTTATTCCGTAACGTTACTCTCGAGAACCCACTGTTTTTATTGCATGTATGGTCGCTTACTGAATGCATTGTGACAGAACCGGTATGAAAATATTCAAAAACAGAGGACATCATAACACCACCGGCTCCTAAAAGGTGTAGGGTATTTTGACAACGTCTCTAAAACATAACCCATTTTGATCGGTCCTATGAATGACATAGACTCGAGAACCCATGTTTTTTATTGCATTTAATGAAAGAAAATGATCGCATTTTCTTATAAAATGCGTGAAAATTTGCAAAATCAGAGGACATCGATGTGCCACAGCCCGATGAAAGTGCTACTCGATCTAACTGCGCTCCAACATGCTGAACATCGTATCAGCATTCACTCTATTCCGTAACGTTACTTTCGAGAACCCACTGTTTTTATTGCATGTATGGTCGCTTACTGAATGCAATTTGACAGAACCGGTATGAAAATGTTCAAAAACAGAGGACATCATAACACCACCGGCTCCTAAAAAGTGTAGGGTATTTTGACAACGTCTCTAAAACATAACCCATTTTGATCGGTCCTTTGATTGACATAGACTTGAGAACCCATGTTTTTTGTTGCATTTAATGAAAGAAAATAATCGCATTTTCTTATAAAATGCGTGAAAATTTGCAAAATCAGAGGACATCGATGTGCCACAGCCCGATGAAAGTGCTACTCGATCTAACTGCGCTCCAACATGCTGAACATCGTATCAGCATTCACTCTATTCCGTAACGTTACTTTCGAGAACCCACTGTTTTTATTGCATGTATGGTCGCTTACTGAATGCAATTTGACAGAACCGGTATGAAAATGTTCAAAAACAGAGGACATCATAACACCACCGGCTCCTAAAAAGTGTAGGGTATTTTGACAACGTCTCTAAAACATAACCCATTTTGATCGGTCCTTTGATTGACATAGACTTGAGAACCCATGTTTTTTGTTGCATTTAATGAAAGAAAATAATCGCATTTTCTTATAAAATGCGTGAAAATATTCAAAATCAGAGGACATCGAAGTGCCACAGCCCGATGAAAGTCCTACTCGATCTAACTGCGCAGTGCGCTCCAACATGTTGAACATCGTATCAGCATTCACTCTATTCCGTAACGTTACTCTCGAGAACCCACTGTTTTTATTGCATGTATGGTCGCTTACTGATTGCAATTTGACAGAGCCGGTATGAAAATATTCAAAAACAGAGGACATCATAACACCACCGGCTCCTAAAAAGTGTAGGGTATTTTGACAACGTCTCTAAAACATAACCCATTTTGATCGGTCCTATGAATGACATAGACTGGAGAACCCATGTTTTTTATTGCATTTAATGAAAGAAAATAATCGTATTTTCTTATAAAATGCGTGAAAATATTCAAAATCAGAGGACATCGATGTGCCACAGCCCGATGAAAGTGCTCTTCGATCTAACTGCGCTCCAACATGCTGAACATCCTATCAGCATTCACTCTATTCCGTAACGTTACTCTCGAGAACCCACTGTTTTTATTGCATGTATGGTCGCTTACTGAATGCAATTTGACAGAACCGGTATGAAAATATTCAAAAACAGAGGACATCATAACACCACCGGCTCCTAAAAAGTGTAGGGTATTTTGACAACGTCTCTAAAACATAACCCATTTTGATCGGTCCTATGAATGACATAGACTCGAGAACCCATGTTTTTTAGTGCATTTAATGAAAGAAAATAATCGCATTTTCTTATAAAATGCGTGAAAATATTCAAAATCAGAGGACATCGAAGTGCCACAGCCCGATGAAAGTCCTACTCGATCTAACTGCGCAGTGCGCTCCAACATGCTGAACATCGTATCAGCATTCACTCTATTCCGTAACTTTACTCTCGAGAACCCACTGTTTTTATTGCATGTATGATCGCTAACTGAATGCAATGTGACAGAACCGGTATGAAAATATTCAAAAATAGAGGACACCATAACAGTACCAGCCCCTAAAAGTGTAGAGTATTTAAACAAAGTCTGTATTATACGACTCATTTTGATCGGTCTTTTCCTTCACTTTGACTTGAGAACCTATGCTTTTATTGCGCGAAATGAATGAGAGTCATCGCATGTTCATTGTTCCTATTGAATGCATTATAATATGCAAAACCAGGGGACATCGATGCGTTTCAGCCTGGTGAAATGCCCAGTTGATGAATAGCTGTTTGGCTCAATTTAACACTGCGTCGGCATTTACACAGCTTCCGAACGATATGCCTGATAAGAGAACATGAATTCTTAGGTATTGCGAGCTGTGGGGCCTGTCCCTGTGTTCATACGCTATACCCATTCTGGCATAAAGAAGACATTCTTAGCTTGTAAAGATGTGTAGTAAAAATAGGTTTTTGGTCTTCTCATTATGTTTAAGTGATATTTCATTTCAAGTTGCGTATAGAGGGATTTATTTTCGGTGTTTTGTAGAAAATAAGGGTGAATTAGCTGTTACAACCAACACTTATATAACTACAAGCTTGGATAGTAGTTTCTTGGGTTAGAAGTTTTCACTACAGTGATGAAACTTTTGCACTACAATGACGAAAACGTCATCAATCGTCATCAGATATCGCTGATTTTCTGAGAGAGCACTTCCGGCAGAAGAAAACGCATTACACAAAATAATCGAAGTGTCTTCACTTGTTATTTATTACACTATGGTTTAGTTTTATTTGAAAGGTGACCTAACCTGTTGCTCGACATAAAATTGGAAACATCATCCCAAAACCTGTCCACTACTGGACACATTACGAATAAATGTTTCAATGTCTCTGGTTCCGACTCACAAAAGGTGCATTTGTTATTTTCCTGAACATTAATCATACTTAAGAAAACATTAGTTGTCAGGATACGCATTATCAGTTTAAAATGGAATGATATATATTTGCTCGCGTTTACACCTTTTTCGATATTATAAACTGATAGCTTTTCAAAATTGCCAACATCAGAAATCCATTTCCTTTCTATTCTCGCGATGTCTTCGTGTGCTCTGGTGTCACTTCCAGCAATTTTTGTGAAATATCTCGTAAATGTTTTATTATTTAATAGGCACTGAACACGTGCTGGAAGCGCTGGTTGCATGTACCATCCTGGTGACTGTTGTTTTTTCAAGAGGGCAGGCAAACTATGCAAGAGTCCTTGGTACTCTAATGGGACACAGTTTATATTAAACTTTTCTTTAAATTGGTGCCATGTCACCAGCCTATTATTTTCGTACAAATCCCCAATAAATTTAACACCCTTTCTTTCCCATCCTGCATACCTCTTCTTTTTAAATTTTGTTAGGTCTGAGTTGAAAATATTTTCGTAGCAAAGAAGACTGTCTTCTGAGCAGAACCTTGTAGAAAAAGATATCCATGCGTTTATAACATCCTTCCAGAAAGGATTTAAGATGTATTCAAGCTTTTTTTTTCAGTGCCACGACACCGTAATTCCAAATAAAATCGTCATTTATTTTATTTGGTACAAGCGCATGCCACGTAGCTTTGTTTCCAGCAATGTGCCTTTTTATCCACTTGATTTTCAGTGAATTCACAAACGATTCAATGTCTATCATTCCAAGACCGTTTTCGGTTACTGTTTGACAAAGGCGTGCTCTTTTTATCGGATTTCTTTGCGAGCCCCACACAAAGTTAAATAAGATGTTATTTATTTCCTTCATTGTTTTTTGACAAGGATTTGGTAGGGAGGCAAGAATATGAGTTATTTGTGATAGCAAAAGAGATTTAACTATGACAATTTTTCCAACCAGTGTTAGGTTGCGGCTTTGCCATGTTCTGATTATTCTTAACATCGCGTCTTTTTTTAGCTGTATATTTTCTTCCGTGATATTTGAGCACAACGGGTTAAAAACAATACCGAGTAACTTCAGTTTTGTTACCCATCGTAATTCTATATCAGGGCAAATAATGTTTTCTTCAAGTGCCTTTTTTCCAATCCACATTGCGTGACATTTTGTTACATTTGGCTTTAAACCTGAGAATTTGGCGAACCAGCCCAGCTCGTTGAAAACGTTCCTCAAACTTTCTTCAGATCCATCAAGGAAAAATGTTGTGTCGTCTGCATATTGAATTATTTTTACTGTTGTATTACGTATTTTCATTCCTCTGATCATATTGCTATGTCTTATTATATTTGCAAGTATCTCAGCGCCTATGATAAAAAAGTAGCATGACACTGGGTCGCCCTGTCGACAACCTCTTTCAAGATTTATCTGCCGCGTTGAAGCCTGTCCATTGTAAGTTATGCGCGATATGTTATCTTTGTGCAGACATTGGAAGATTTTGATAAAAGTAGAACTAAAGTTAAACTTTAACAAACATAATTCCAAGAACTTCCAGCTCATTACGTCAAAAGCGGACTTGAAATCTACAGACAAAAGCATGCCATCCTGATTGTTTTTCTGGCTTTCCCATAATACATCATATACAACTCGGGTGTTCTCACCAATAAATCGTTTATTTAAGAACGCCACTTGATCCTCATGAATAATAGAATTTAGAACTTGTTTGAGGCGGTTTGCTATGGTTGCGGAGAGAATCTTGTACGTTGAGTTTAGGAGCGTAATCGGACGCCAACTACTAATTAAATTTCGTGGTTTTGATGGTTTTGGAACTAAAGTAATTAGGCCTTCCCGTTGACTGACTGAAAGAGATCCTTTAGATAATCCATATCTTAGCGATTTGTAAACAAAGTACTTTATTTCTCCCCAAAATACTTTGTAAAATTCATACGGAAATCCATCAGAGCCAGGACTTCTATTATTTTGAAGTTTTTTCAGCGTTTCCCCTAATTCTTCGACCGTTATATCTTTATCTAGTAATTCAGCCTCATTTTTTGTCAGTTTTGGACATTCAATTTTGTGGAGGTAATGTACCACCTCTGATTCCGAGAAACAATCATGTTTTTTGAATAAATTTTCAAAATGATTTGAAAGACCATCAAGAATATCGTCAGTACTTCGTAATTGTCTACCATTCACATCCAAGCAAGGAATAACTTTACTTTCAAAATTTCTTTTCTCCAAATTGAAAAAATGGCGTGAACTTCGCTCTCCATCCTCATACCAACGGGCCCGTGATCTAACTATTCGGCCCTCGTTTTCAGCAGCCCGCGCTGTTTGTAATTCTGACTGCTTTTTAACAATGTTTTCCATATCTACGCTTGAAGGGTTTGGTAATGACTCCAAAGTCTGCAAGTCGCGTAAAATACTATTTTCATTTTCGGATCTTTCTCGCTTTTTCCTTATGGAATATGTTATGGTATGGGACCGTATTTTCATTAGCAATGTCTCAAGAAACAAGGCATCGTTTATTTTCATTTGAATATTTTCTCGGTTTTGTATATTTCTAAGGTATGACTCAGCATAAACTGAGCATGCGTATTCATGAGTTACATCCTGAAATACATTCTTTATGGATTCCAAGTAATTTTTGTCTTTGAGTAGTGAGCAGTTGAATTTCCAAAATCCTTTCCCTCTCTTTTGATCACTTAGGTTTAACCGTAACGAAACTCTGGAGTGATCTGACCTGTATCCCGGAATGATTTGACAAGATGTAGTTCTGTTAAGAATTGGTTCAGAGACTATGAAGAAGTCGAGTCGCGCACATTTAACTGGGTTACTTCTTCTCCACGAGAAATGTTTTTCACTTTCATTCATCACTCTCCATACATCGTAAAGGTTTAATTGTGAGCATTTTTCTTTAAGAAATCTACGTGTGCCTGGTTTCCTATCTCGGCTTGCGTAATTATATGTATCTAACTCCGGATTCATAGTCATGTTCCAGTCCCCACAGAATATAACAAAGTCATCATTTTTACATTGGGTCAATTCAAAAACTTCAGCAAAAAATGCAGGGTCATCATTGTCTGGTGGACCATAAATATTAACTATCTTTAACTGTACTCCAGCTGTTTCAATTAAAACTATTATTGCTGTTCCTTTTTTGTTGGTGGTTACATTAATCAGTTTACAATTTGTTTTATTATTAACAAGAATTCCAGTGCCAGCTGACGATGAAGTATTTGAGCAGAACCAAGCCCTTCCTCCCCATTGACTTTTAAAAAGTTTTTCGCTTTCTAAGGTGACATGCAGTTCTTGCAAACATAAAATATCTGCTTTGCTATTTCTCAGAAAATCGAATACGTCTTTCCTTTTAACAAAATTATTCAGGCCTCTCACGTTGAATGTTACGACTTCCAAGTCGCTATTTCCATTATTCATGTTAAGAGCCATCTTCAATTATCTTAAAAGAAAAAGACGCTAAATATTTATATGAGCTGTCTAAGTAAACCCTTAGCTGTAGGGACGTCAAAGCCCTAACTAGATTCATACTCATCAGGGGATCCTGGAACAAGCCGTGACATCGTCCGCCGCGTCGCCGCGCCAGCCCGCAAGCCGCGCCAGGGATGAAGCTCCTCACTCGACAGCAGCCGCGGCCGCGCGCCGCCACCGCCGGCCGCCGCCCCGCCATCGCCGCCGCCTCGGTCGCCTCTTTTCCAATAGCAGCACAGGGCGTTATCTGCGAAACGAAACACAGACGAAGCCAGAAAGGGAAAACGCAACTACTCACACCATCAGTCGAATAAACAAATAAAAGGCAAAAAAATTGTTCCTGAAAAAACAAGTGGTAACATGATAAATACAAGACGAAAACTAAAATTAACAATGTGCAACAAAGCGTGACATAATGAGAAACGCGGCATTCAGCGTCGCTACCGCAACTGACGAGACAATCGTACATCACTGTTTGACGGGGAACCGCAGCTCACGCAGCTTATCGACAGACTCGACACGGGAGCTGGTACCGAATTTCTCAGCCTTATAGTAGACATGTCCCCACCTGGTGTAGACGGTGTAGATTTTCTTGTTTTTCTTGGCCTCCAGTAGAGAGCGAAAGATTTGGCTCTTCTGTGCTGTTAAGCTCTCGTTTATGAAGAGGTCGTTACGTCCCTTGAGCTCCAGACGGCGAGACATCAGCTGGTCTCGCACGCCGCCGGGTCCGGACCGGACGAACCGCACGATGACCTTGTGGTTAGCTCCGGGAAGTCGATGAGCGCGGTCGATGTCAGCATCCGTGATGTCCAGTCCCGGCAAGCGGGCGCGAAACAGCACTGATCACCAGCTGGTTAATGTCCTCCGCCTCACCTCCACTCTGTCCACCGGCGGAACGGCCGCCCCTCTCCCCGTCCCGCGCCCGGCCCGCGCCGGCCGGCGCGTCAGCTGACTCGGCCCGGCCCTCTCCACGCGCCTAGTCACCGCCCCCGGGCGCGGTGCGACCGGCCGGCGGCAGGGGCGCGTCCAGGCGCGTAGGCCGGTGGGGCGCCATGGCCCGGCCGGAGAGAACCAGACACGGAATCCGCGAGTTCATTTCCGCGTTCTCGGCTCTTTCTTCCAGGAGCTTGATCTGCTTTCGGGAAGCATCCAGATGATTGGTCAGCTCAGCAACCTCCAGGTCCCGTTCCTCTACGTGTCGTTCGAGGTCACGTACAGTAGGTCTATTAAAAAAGTCCCCAGCACCAGTGGGCGCTGCCTTCGCTGAGCCGAACCCCCGTATGCCTGTCCCGTATCGCGCCGGTATCAGGTCAGGTAGGGTCAGCGGGACCGCTCGGTCCGGCCCGCGGGCGGTGGACGGGCGGCCGGTAACGCTTTCCGTCAGCCAGCTGTAGAATCCAACAAACGAGACGGCCACCGCTCAGCGCAGCGAAACCGGTGTTAAAGAATGGCAGTAGATGTTCATGGCCACAATGATTATGAGATAGTCATTGTAAGCCCGTGCCCCACAGGAATGCCTAGACTCACGCCCTGTTGGAGGGGAAATGGGGATTGAGCATCATTCTTATAACTCAGCTTTGGGCATTTAAGTGGTATTCGAAGTAGCGTCGAAAGTAGCAAAAAGAAGAAAAATACTTCAGCCAATTTTAGATCGGTTCAGAGCAAAAGGTCATGTCACCAGAGGTCATCGATGGTAAAATTTTGCTTGGACAGGATGCGTTGTGCACACCGGTGCATTGGGTTTCCAATTTCCATGGAAACATCAACAGACTCGGAAGCTCGTAACGCTAGCGTGGAGCCGAATTCATATCAACCGCCGCTACAATGCATGGCAGCGCAGCGCAGCGTGCTGCAGCGCGGGGCCGTGAAACACCGCCCAGGGCTATCCATGTATCAGGGCAATCCAACCCACGTGATGGGCTCGGCCCCAGCGGAGCATGAGGCTCAGGACTCCCGCCCAGGCCCCCTGTCTCCCCCTAATTCCTGTCATCCTTCCCACTCTGAAATCGACCGAAAGAGCCTAACCTAACACAACAAGCAGCTCGTTTACCGCTATGTCTGAATAATATTGTCAGATTTAATTAAGGTCAACGGCTTAGCACGTAAATAACAGCAACTGCCACCATCGGTATTATGAGAAAACCAATTGCTTTTCCACAAACACTAAAAGTTTTAAGCTAAACCTGCATGAAATTAATTTTACCAGCCTCGTGTTCCTCCTATCAAAACGCTTCGAATGAATCAAAAGTTGATCTTTAAGCCTCACCGGCACAGGCCATTTTGCATCCTTCGACGGCACAAGGGGGGGGGGGGGTGGCACGACCCCCCCTCGCGCTTGGCCCCTGATTGAGCTAGAGCTTCGCGGAAAAAAACGAGCGTGCTGCCCGTCACGAGAGTAAGCCGATGATACCCAATTTTAAGGTCCTAGGTCATCGGGTGACCTTCCAGGTCAGGTCAATGACCCGAAAATCGGGAAAATGGGGACCTGTTAGAAAGTCGTAAAGTGTGGCTGCTATGGGGTTTTCCGGGGTGCTGATCACGAATATCGTGCTAGTTTTGATCAGAGATGATGTCTTAAAGCATTTAGACCAGGTCGGGTCAGGTCAGGTCAGGTCAACCGGTAGGGGTCACGACGGGTATTCGTAATACCTGTCATCCGCCTCTGACAGCTTCGTAACATGTTACGAAGGCACCAAAACTACTCCGTAAATGTTCAAATGGTTGCTAAATTCGAATTTAGCCCCAAAAACTGGCGTAGAAACATGTAAAACTCGAAAAAGTGAACCGAGGTCACCAAAGGTCAATGACCTGACCTGACCTTCAGGTGATCTTGACACCCATCCTAATGCATCGGAGCAACATCAAATCACATGTTTGAACGCTTGAAACCACGAAAAGCTTGCAAACGCGCGGCTAATGCGAGCCGACAGGCGACATACGCCGAATCGCGATTCCGGCCAAACATGGTCTCGGAAAAGAGGTCACAGGTCAAAGGTCATTTGGGTCAGGGTCATGAAATTTTCAGGGTAGGTGTAAGATTGATCAATGCGAGGGTACTGAAAGTTTCGTCGCAATCGGCCGCTTTTTACGTGAGTTATTCGCGAAAAACCTTGGAGGGGGGGGGGGGGGGTCGCATCAACCCTCCCTCCCTGTGCCGGCGAGGGAGGTCATTTGAAGAATTTGGCCTATGTTCAAAGACATGACCTGACCAGAAATGGTCATGATGGATAGCAGGATATTAGATCCGTATCGTGAAACTTTACAAACACTTAATGATTTCATAACTTAAGCATGTCTATCAAAAATATTTATTACATGGCTCATGTGTAAGCTGGGTGTGTGATCATGCTTACGAGTATGTTGAACGCAACTGATAATGTTCTGTTGGCCACAATTTCTATATTTAATTTATCCTCCCGGATTTCATATTTTTATTAATGGCACCTTGACGATGTCGAGAAAAAAAACGCCTAGAAGATTTAACAGCCTGAGATACATTCAGCATAAGGAAGGGTCAAGGGTGCTGGATTCCTTCCGTCCTCGCTATCCTCAGGAAAAACCAATCCGCATCGCCCCTAGTCTTCATGCTTCCCTCTCTGGACTGGAGGTCACCCCACCAGCCAACCTGTAGTTGATGTCGGTTACATTCCAAGATACATAACCCTCTTCGGGTGACCGTTGGGGAGACGGCTGGACCGCCCGACAGGGCAATCGTCCCACGGGAACAGTCAAGCTTCCGGAGTCCGCAGATCACTGTCGCTGGCTCGCACAACCAAATTACTACACCAGAGCATAGTTATGTCATAGCTCTGCAAGGGCCTTCTCAGACCGAAAAAGATGGCTCCCAACAAAACAAACAATTTTCTCATTCAGTATTGTATCTCATCAGGCACCACATGTTTTCAGAGTGTTTATTATGCGTTCCGTCCAAAAAAAAAGCGCAGTTCAACTTTCTCCCATTGACTTTAGCGATCTCAAAATTGACCCGACCTTTCTGTCAGCAATGTCAAACTTGCAAAGTAAACGTTTCAAATACATATACTGTTGCCCATTGAAATCACTGAAGGTTCTAAAGCGATCGGTTGGTCGATGTATTTAGATATGATGAGCACAGGAACTTTCCTTGAGGTAAGGTCACTTGACGTGACCTGGTGTTATGACCTTAAATTGAAAGACTTGGGCGGGAAAAAATGGATCATTGAAATCCAAAAATTTTAGATTTTAACAATAATTGCAAACACTATCCCGGCCAAATAGTGAGTGAGAAGGGAGCGTTTCCCCATCCCCATGTTTAGCTCCTATAATTGAGCTAATTGCTAGAGCCTCGCGGAAAAAAACGAGCGCTTGCGTCGTTACGTGACGCAGCGACTGTCACCCCATTTTAAAATATCAGTGACCTCTTAGGGCAGGTCAAGGGCCCCAAGGCATTGGATCGGTTTTTGGTGAATAACTTGCAAAAAAAGGTCGCATTATCGTCATTTCGATACAATCGTGTTTTCTGTTCAGTGTTCTCAGACGCGTCGATTTATGTGCTTTTTTGCTTAGGTGAAGCAATTTAGGATGTTTAGGTCAATGTCATGTTAGGGCAACACAGGTCACGAAGCTGTTGAAAGGAGGACATGCTGCATAACATTTGATTAGGTAAGTCTTGCAGAGTCCATTGATGGCTGACCCGACTGGCTAGCTCAGTTTGATCGGGAGTTATTGACGAAGCACTCCTATTGACGAGCACTCCGACACGCAAGGTGAACAATGCAAAAGTGAAGAATTAAACCTTGCCAAGAATGTATGAAGTCACGATTTCATGTGCGTGAGGTATAGTTTTAGCTCATTTCCGACGCCAAATTAACAGTTTCCATATTTTCCCATTATGCTTATATCATGACACTAAGTGCATTATGGATTTGCATCATTTTATAACAGACAACCGTGCAGTCTGCAGAGGTTTACTTAAGACGTCATAGTTAAGTGACCTGACATGAAAACGTGGTTGATTTCAAATGATCCGGCTTGAATCAAATGCAAGGCATATGAAATCTCAGCCTTCTATCATCAGTGTGCTTTGAGCTACCGCAAAAAAAAATACATGGTGGCGGCATCCACCCCTTCTTCTCGGCCGGCGAGGGTTAAACCTCGCTTCGAATTATTGCAGATAATGATGCGACCGAAAACAAAGCATTTATCTGTGTCTAGAACGGCCGCTGACTTGTTGGACAAGATCCCCAATCTTAATTTGCTAGATGGGAATAAAATACTCGGCATATGATACATATATACCCCTCGATTAGCCCTCGCGCAAAGTCAATTCTAATTATCACTGTCGCTTTTTTATCCGAGATGATGTCGCCACTAAACGGGTTGTTTCGTTTGCTTGCTTGCGTTGAATGGTCATTACGGATTATTGAAGGATCATGATATAATAGGAATGGGGCAAGGGAGGATATGCACTGCAGTGCAGGTGTTTAATTTAGATCACAAAGGCATCGTTTCCGGCATCGTTTCCGGCATCGTGCAGAGTCACTATCTTCCCCTCCTCTGCACTGCGGCATCTCTGCGCCCCACACACGGCGTCCTCACTCCACGGCCGGCCGCCGCCAACTGACCCACTCGCCGGGCGCCGCGACCTGACCCGTGTCACTGCCGCGGCCTGCGCAATAGAGTCGGGGCTGGAATCCGGGGGTTCGGCCGGCCGGCCGCCTCTGGAGCGGGGGACTTTTTTAGTAGACCTACTGTACCCGATCGGTGAGAGCACTCAGCTCAGAGGACACCAGCTCGCGAAATTCGTGCAGATCCCTGGAGATTGACGAGGACAGCCTTTCCTCCAGCTTCTCCAGGGCATCATCCAGGTACTGCCTCATGCTGGTGTTTCTCGGAGACGGACTGGGCTCGGAGTCGCGTTCACGAGCGCCGCGTTTACCGGCTGGTGCTGGGTCTCCCGACTCGGACCTGTCCCGTTTTCCTGGTCCTTCACTGAGCGAGTCGCCAAAATTGCGCACAAGTTCGCTCACAGTCTGCCGCTCTTCAGCAGCGGCCGCGTCGTTCTCCATCCTCACTCAATTTAAAAGATCGCAAAAGTCACCGGTACCGCAGGGCACAGCTGCCGCACAGCCAGGCACTCACTGGACACGCGCCTGGGTACGGCAGCGAGGCGCGCGCACACCCGTCCCTGCCCGCGGTCACCGGTCGACTGTATAGCAGGATAAGCCATCAGAGGCGGGAGTGATCACCGGGACGGGCTGCATGGTACAGGACGGGCTGGGAACACGTCAACTCTAGCATGACGTGTTCCCAGTGTACCTGCATGTAGCTTCTTTATTCCTCAGCAGTTGTCATCCCCTTGGCGTTAGTGTTTCGCGTCCCTCCATTGATCACTCCCGCCTCTGATGGCTTATCCTGCTATACAGGGCCGGATATTGTTTGGAGCTGTTTGGACACTGGCGTCAGCGGCTGTGGCGACTGACGGCCGAGCCGACGGCGTGCACAGCTCAGCTGTCTGAGGTCAGGGCTGCGACACAGCTCAGCTATCTCGGGTCAGGACCGTGACCTATGAAAGGACCCAGAGAGGGATCTAACATCGGTGACTCCCTGCTTAACCCTAACAATCCCCACTTTTTTCTCCGCGATATAAAAAACACATGCGGTTAGGCTACCTGTGTCGAATTAATTAAAGTTTATTATGTCAAAGTTTCAAAATATCAATCCGGTCTGCATGTCTGACTGCTCGCAGAACGGTTCTAGAGACAGTGTCAGCGCGCGCGGAACGGTCCTCAGATGTGTCCACTTTCAAGCGCGGAACGGTCCTACTGCGCCACCAGACTCCTCTCCCTCTCCCCTCCCCCCTGTGCGCTGGTCTATGTCAGACACCAGTACACCACTGACCTCCCCTACCCTCCCCTGACCTTCTCAGGTGCCAGCTGAGACGCCGGTCGGCCTACAGAACCTGCTCGTTCACCTGCGGGACGTCTCGGCAGAGAACGGGCACCTCTACCAGTACCGACTCTGGGACGCTAAGAGGGCCAAGGTGGAGACCGCCCAGAACAGGGTATGTAACACAGACCGTAACACAAACCGTAACGCAGGTCGTTACACAGGGCGTAAAATAGATTGAACACAGACCGTAACATAGATCGAACACAAACCGTAACACTGGCTGCGTACGTGCGGGCACTCGGCCGGCCGGAACTGGGCTGGACCCATTGGGCAATGAACAGGTGCTTTCTGTGACAGCGTCACCGCTGCAGGTCAGTCAGGGACACACAGACACTGCACCCGGCGCCCTTGTGCATGGTACAGGTCTCGCGGGTTTTAGCGGTAGGTTTTGCACCTAGAAAATTTAGTGTACTTCAGGCTATATCTTCGTCGTCTTAAGCTTTTAAGTGTTGAAGATGCGATCGACTTGTTGGGTAACAAGCCGGCCATGATCGTGTAAAATGGCTTCATCGTTGATTTATTAGTTTCTGAGATATAACCGGAAATGTAAAAGTGCAAAACCTACCGCTTAATCTCGCGAGACCTGTACTTGAGCCCTGAGCGCGTCCATGTGTCGCCTCCAGGGCGTGTCGCCGGACGGTTCTGTGTGTCGGACTGAAACCTGAACCTGCCTGAGTGTTATGCTATGACTCCCCAGGGCGTGTCGCCGGATGGGGCGGCCGGCTACCGGGACGGGCTGCGGCGGGCCACCAACGGCCACCCGCTCTCCGCCGAGGAGGTACAGAAGGTCGTCAGCCGGGTAAACCAGCTCTCCAGCTAGCGGCGCAGAGGTCAGTCACCGCACCGGGCGTATTGCACGGGGACCCTAACAGACGCCTCACTCCTTTCCCTCATCTCAGTTGTTCTTTCATTTTTTTTTTAATAAATAATGGAGATAGACCAGAGCATTTTCGGTGCATTTATTAGGGTCATGTTACTCCAAGGGGGTTGCGTTGTCGGCACAGTCCTGTCTGGTCTGTGTGCTGCGGCGGTGCTCTGCTATCCGGTGACCCAATGCCACTGTCCGCTGACCGAGTGTCGGCTCTCTGCTGACCGTGTAACGTCTGTCCGTCAGGGTGGTGGCCGTGAACGCCTGTCTGACGGCGCCGGAGGCCAGCGCCGGCCGGCTGCTGTCACTGCTGGATCAGCTGCGGCCGCCGGACGCCGGAGCGCTGCCCGACTGGGGTCTACATCCTGGTACGTTACTGGGAGCGGCACGGTGTGTGTTGGGTGCTTCTGACGGTCAGTTGTAGTAACTGTTAGTTCCTCTACTGGCCACCAGGTGAAAAGCGTAATAGCTGTACATCAATGTAGAGTTGCTTCAGCTTTGGCGTAAACTTTCTCCTCTTCCGCTCACCATTCACCACCAGAGTCAGCAGCGTCTCGGCTGGCGGTCCAGTCAGTCAGGGCGAGTGTCTTCACTCGCCACAGCGGGCCGGACCCATTACAGGGCAGCAGAGTTATCAGTTACCAAGCCTTGGCCTATAAAGAAAACCAAGAAATAGTAGCAATTGCATATATGTAATGATTCTACTCTATTACGATTGAGCTAGCGAAGCGTATTCCTGTAACGTTTTTAATAGGTTTGTAAGTCAGCAACCGCTGGGCTGATTGACCTGCGTTACTCTTTGTTGCGTAATCCTATCCCTTCCATCTCGTTATTGACTACAACTGATGTATCTTGGTGAGTTATTGACTACAACTGATGTATCATGGTGAGCGTCGTGACACGTGCGACGTGAAGGGCCAAGAGTGTTCGTTATTCTGCTGCAGTAGCGATTTTGGGTTGCTCATATATCTTGAGCCCTGAACTGCCACGCCGATTGCGCTCAAATTTGGTACACTGTTTGGGACTGGTTGATAGGGATGTGTTTTTTTTTTATAGCGCGCATGTGTTTTTTATAGCGCGGAGAAAAAAATAGGGGTTGTTAGGGTTAAGCAGGGAGTCACCGATGTTAGATCCCTATCTGGGTCCTTTCATAGGAGGTCACGGTCCTGACCCGAGATAGTTGAGCTGTGTCGCAGCCCTGACCTCAGGCAGCTGAGCTGTGCACGCCGTCGGCTCGGCCGTCAGTCGCCACAGCCGCTGACGCCAGTGTCCAAACAGCTCCAAACAATATCCGGCCCTGTATAGAAGGATAAGCCATCAGAGGCGGGAGTGATCACCGGGACGGGCTGCATGGTACATTACGGGCTGGGAACACGTCAACTCCAGCATGACGTGTTCCCAGTGTACCTGCATGTAGTTTCTTTATTCCTCAGCAGTTGTCATCCCCTTGGCGTTAGTGTTTCGCGTCCCTCCATTGATCACTCCCGCCTCTGATGGCTTATCCTGCTATACAGGGCCGGATATTGTTTGGAGCTGTTTGGACACTGGCGTCAGCGGCTGTGGCGACTGACGGCCGAGCCGACGGCGTGCACAGCTCAGCTGTCTGAGGTCAGGGCTGCGACACAGCTCAGCTATCTCGGGTCAGGACCGTGACCTATGAAAGGACACAGAGAGGGATCTAACATCGGTGACTCCCTGCTTAACCCTAACAATCCCCACTTTTTTCTCCGCGATATAAAAAACACATGCGGGTAGGCTACCTGTGTCGAATTAATTTAAGTTTGTTATGTCAAAGTTTCAAAATATCAATCCGGTCTGCATGTCTGACTTCTGGCAGAACGGTTCTAGAGACAGTGTCAGCGCTCGCGGAACGGTCCTCAGATATGTCCACTTTCAAGCGCGGAACGGTCCTACTGCGCCACCAGACTCCTCTCCCTCTCCCCTCCCCCTGTCCGCTGGTCTATGTCAGACACCAGTACACCACTGACCTCCCCTACCCTCCCCTGACCTTCTCAGGTGCCAGCTGAGACGCTGGTCGGCCCACAGAACCTGCTCGTTCACTTGCGGGACGTCTCGGCAGAGAACGCGCACCTCTACCAGCACCGACTCTGGGACGCTGAGAGGGTCAAGGTGGAGACCGCCCAGAACAGGGTATGTAACACAGACCGTGACACAAACCGTAACGCAGGTCGATACACAGGGCGTAAAATAGATTGAACACAAACCGTAACATAGATCGAACACAGACCGTAACACTGGCTGCGTACGTGCGGGCACTCGGCCGGCCGGAACTGGGCTGGACCCATTGGGCAATGAACAGGTGCTTTCTGTGACAGCGTCACCGCTGCAGGTCAGTCAGGGACACACAGACACTGCACCCGGCGCCCTTGTGCATGGTACAGGTCTCGCGGGTTTTAGCGTTAGGTTTTGCACCTAGAACATTTAGTGTAGTTCAGGCTATATCTTCGTCGTCTTAAGCTTTTAAGTGTTGAAGATGCGATCGACTTGTTGGGTAACAAGCCGGCCATGATCGTGTAAAATGGCTTCATCGTAGATCGATTAGTTTCTGAGATATAACCGGAAATGTAAAAGTGCAAAACCTACCGCTTAATCTCGCGAGACCTGTACTTGAGCCCTGAGCGCGCCCATGTGTCGCCTCCAGGGCGTGTCGCCGGACGGTTCTGTGTGTCGGACTGAAACCTGAACCTGCCTGAGTGTTATGATATGACTCCCCAGCTGGGGGTGTCGCCGGATGGGGCGGCCGGCTACCGGGACGGTCTGCGGCGGGCCACCAACGGCCACCCGCTCTCCGCCGAGGAGGTACAGAAGGTCGTCAGCCGGGTAAACCAGCTCTCCAGCTAGCGGCGCAGAGGTCAGTCACCGCACCGGGCGTATTGCACGGGGACCCTAACAGACGCCTCACTCCTTTCCCTCATCTCAGTTGTTCTTTCGTTTTTTTTTTTTAAATAAATAATTCAGATAGACCAGAGCATTTTCGGTGCATTTATTAGGGTCATGTTACTCCAACGGGGCTGCGTTGTCGGCACAGTCCTGTCTGGTCTGTGTGCTGCGGCGATGCTCTGCTATCCGGTGACCCAATGCCACTGTCCGCTGACCGAGTGTCGGCTCTCTGCTGACCGTGTAACGTCTGTCCGTCAGGGTGGTGGCCGTGAACGCCTGTCTGACGGCGCCGGAGGCCAGCGCCGGCCGGCTGCTGTCACTGCTGGATCAGCTGCGGCCGCCGGACGCCGGAGCGCTGCCCGACTGGGGTCTACATCCTGGTACGTTACTGGGAGCGGCACGGTGTGTGTTGGGTGCTTCTGACGGTCAGTTGTAGTAACTGTTAGTTCCTCTACTGGCCACCAGGTGAAAAGCGTAATAGCTGTACATCAATGTAGAGTTGCTTCAGCTTTGGCGTAAACTTTCTCCTCTTCCGCTCACCATTCACCACCAGAGTCAGCAGCGTCTCGGCTGGCGGTCCAGTCAGTCAGGGCGAGTGTCTTCACTCGCCACAGCGGGCCGGTTCCATTACAGGGCAGCAGAGTTATCAGTTACCAAGCCTTGGCCTATAAAGAAAACCAGGAAATAGTAGCAATTGCATATATGTAATGATTCTACTCTATTACGATTGAGCTAGCGAAGCGTATTCCTGTAACGTTTTTAATAGGTTTGTAGCTGGGCTGATTGACCTGCGTTACTCTTTGTTGCGTAATCCTATCCCTTCCATCTCGTTATTGACTACAACTGATGTATCTTGGTGAGTTATTGACTACAACTGATGTATCATGGTGAGCGTCGTGACACGTGCGACGTGAAGGGCCAAGAGTGTTCGTTATTCTGCTGCAGTAGCGATTTTGGGTTGCTCATATATCTTGAACCCTGAACTGCCACGCCGATTGCGCTCAAATTTGGTACACTGTTTGGGACTGGTTGATAGGGATGTGTTTTTTTTATAGCGCGCATGTGTTTTTTATAGCGCGGAGAAAAAAAGTAGCGATTGTTAGGGTTAAGCAGGGAGTCACCGATGTTAGATCCCTCTCTGGGTCCTTTCATAGGAGGTCACGGTCCTGACCCGAGATAGCTGAGCTGTGTCGCAGCCCTGACCTCAGACAGCTGAGCTGTGCATGCCGTCGGCTCGGCCGTCAGTCGCCACAGCCGCTGACGCCAGTGTCCAAACAGCTCCAAACAATATCCGGCCCTGTATAGCAGGATAAGCCATCAGAGGCGGGAGTGATCACCGGGACGGGCTGCATGGTACAGGACGGGCTGGGAACACGTCAACTCCAGCATGACGTGTTCCCAGTGTACCTGCATGTAGTTTCTTTATTCCTCAGCAGTTGTCATCCCCTTGGCGTTAGTGTTTCGCGTCCCTCCATTGATCACTCCCGTCTCTGATGGCTTATTCTGCTATACAGGGCCGGATATTGTTTGGAGCTGTTTGGACACTGGCGTCAGCGGCTGTGGCGACTGACGTCCGAGCCGACGGCGTGCACAGCTCAGCTGTCTGAGTTCAGGGCTGCGACACAGCTCAGCTATCTCGGGTCAGGACCGTGACCTATGAAAGGACCCAGAGAGGGATCTAACATCGGTGACTCCCTGCTTAACCCTAACAATCCCCACTTTTTTCTCCGCGATATAAAAAAACACATGCGGTTAGGCTACCTGTGTCGAATTAATTAAAGTTTCAAAATATCAATCCGGTCTGCATGTCTGACTTCTCGCAGAACGGTTCTAGAGACAGTGTCAGCGCTCGCGGAACGGTCCTCAGATATGTCCACTTTCAAGCGCGGAACGGTCCTACTGCGCCACCAGACTCCTCTCCCTCTCCCCTCCCCCCTGTCGGCTGGTCTATGTCAGACACCAGTACACCACTGAACTCCCCTACCCTCCCCTGACCTTCTCAGGTGCCAGCTGAGACGCTGGTCGGCCCACAGAACCTGCTCGTTCACCTGCGGGACGTCTCGGCAGAGAACGCGCACCTCTACCAGTACCGACTCTGGGACGCTAAGAGGGTCAAGGTGGAGACCGCCCAGAACAGGGTATGTAACACAGACCGTAACACAAACCGTAACGCAGGTCGTTACACAGGGCGTAAAATAGATTGAACACAGACCGTAACATAGGTCGAACACAGACCGTAACACTGGCTGCGTACGTGCGGGCACTCGGCCGGGCGGAACTGGGCTGGACCCATTGGGCAATGAACAGGTGCTTTCTGTGACAGCGTCACCGCTGCAGGTAAGTCAGGGACACACAGACACTGCACCCGGCGCCCTTGTGCATGGTACAGGTCTCGCGGGTTTTAGCGGTAGGTTTTGCACCTAGAAAATTTAGTGTACTTCAGGCTATATCTTCATCGTCTTAAGCTTTTAAGTGTTGAAGATGCGATCGACTTGTTGGGTAACAAGCCGGCCATGATCGTGTAAAATGGCTTCATCGTAGATCGATTAGTTTCTGAGATATAACCGGAAATGTAAAAGTGCTTAACCTACCGCTTAATCTCGCGAGACCTGTACTTGAGCCCTGAGCGCGCCCATGTGTCGCCTCCAGGGCGTGTCGCCGGACGGTTCTGTGTGTCGGACTGAAACCTGAACCTGCCTGAGTGTTATGCTATGACTCCCCAGGGCGTGTCGCCGGATGGGGCGGCCGGCTACCGGGACGGGCTGCGGCGGGCCACCAACGGCCACCCGCTCTCCGCCGAGGAGGTTTAGAAGGTCGTCAGCCGGGTAAACCAGCTCTCCAGCTAGCGGCGCAGAGGTCAGTCACCACAACGGGCGTATTGCACGGGGACCCTAACAGACGCCTCACTCCTTTCCCTCATCTCAGTTGTTCTTTCATTTTTTTTATAAATAATGGAGATAGACCAGAGCATTTTCGGTGCATTTATTAGGGTCATGTTACTCCAACGGGGTTGCGTTGTCGGCACAGTCCTGTCTGGTCTGTGTGCTGAGGCGATGCTCTGCTATCCGGTGACCCAATGCCACTGTCCGCTGACCGAGTGTCGGCTCTCTGCTGACCGTGTAACGTCTGTTCGTCAGGGTGGTGTCCGTGAACGCCTGTCTGACGGCGCTGGAGGCCAGCGCCGGCCGGCTGCTGTCACTGCTGGACCAGCTGCGGCTGCCGGACGCCGGAGCGCTGCCCGACTGGGGTCTACATCCTGGTACGTTACTGGGAGCGGCACGGTGTGTGTTGGGTGCTTCTGACGGTCAGTTGTAGTAACTGTTAGTTCCTCTACTGGCCACCAGGTGAAAAGCGTAATAGCTGTACAGCAATGTAGAGTTGCTTCAGCTTTGGCGTAAACTTTCTCCTCTTCCGCTCACCATTCACCACCAGAGTCAGCAGCGTCTCGGCTGGCGGTCCAGTCAGTCAGGGCGAATGTCTTCACTCGCCACAGCGGGCCGTTTCCATTACAGGGCAGCAGAGTTATCAGTTACTGTATGCCTGGCCTATTCAAATACATTAGCCGGAGGGGTGTGGTAATAACTGGTGTAAGCAAATTGACCACGGTCAAAAATGCATTACCAGTTTGCACTTAAGCCAACATTTTGGGATGGTCTCGTTCCTAAGTCGGCTAAGAGCTTCGGTCCAGAACATAAATTTATCGTTGGCATACAGTAAAATACATACCAAACTCGGCCGGTGATAAATTTTCAAGACCTCAGTCCTTACTGATTTTTGAACTCGGCCTTCGGCCTCGTTCAAAAATCCAGTAAGGACCTCGGTCTTGAAAATTTATTTACACCGGCCTCGTTCAGTATTATATATTACCAAGCCTTGGCCTATAAAGAAAACCAAGAAATAGTAGCAATTGCATATATGTAATGATTCTACTCTATTACGATTGAGCTAGCGAAGAGTATTACTGTATGCCTGGCCTATTCAAATACATTAGCCTGAGGGGTGTGGTAATAACTGGTGTAAGCAAAGTGACCACGGTCAAAAATGCATTACCAAGTCAACATTTTGGGATGACCTCGTTCAAAAAACCGCTAAGAGCTTCGGTCTAGACAATTGTTTTATCGTTGGCATACAGTAAAATACATACCAAACTCGGCCGGTGATAAATTGTCAAGACCTCAGTCCTTACTGATTTTTGAACTCGGCGTTCGGCCTCGTTCAAAAATTCAGTTAGGACCTCGGTCTTGAAAATTTATTTACACCGGCCTCGTTCAGTATTATATATTCCTGTAACGTTTTTAATAGGCTTGTAAGTCAGCAACCGCTGGGCTGATTGACCTGCAAAGAAGATAGCTGAGCTGTGTCGCAGCCCTGACCTCAGACAGCTGAGCTGTGCACGCCGTCGGCTCGGCCGTCAGTCGCCACAGCCGCTGACGCCAGTGTCCAAACAGCTCCAAACAATATCCGGCCCTGTATAGCAGGATAAGCCATCAGAGGCGGGAGTGATCACCGGGACGGGCTGCATGGTACAGGACGGGCTGGGAACACGTCAACTCCAGCATGACGTGTTCCCAGTGTACCTGCATGTAGTTTCTTTATTCCTCAGCAGTTGTCATCCCCTTGGCGTTAGTGTTTCGCGTCCCTCCATTGATCACTCCCGCCTCTGATGGCTTATCCTGCTATACAGGGCCGGATATTGTTTGGAGCTGTTTGGACACTGGCGTCAGCGGCTGTGGCGACTGACGGCCGAGCCGACGGCGTGCACAGCTCAGCTGTCTGAGGTCAGGGCTGCGACACAGCTCAGGTATCTCGGGTCAGGACCGTGACCTATGAAAGGACCCAGAGAGGGATCTAACATCGGTGACTCCCTGCTTAACCCTAACAATCCCCACTTTTTTTCTCCGCGATATAAAAAACACATGCGGTTAGGCTACCTGTGTCGAATTAATTAAAGTTTGTTATGTCAAAGTTTCAAAATATCAATCCGGTCTGCATGTCTGACTTCTCGCAGAACGGTTCTAGAGACAGTGTCAGCGCTCGCGGAACGGTCCTCAGATATGTCCACTTTCAAGCGCGGAACGGTCCTACTGCGCCACCAGACTCCTCTCCCTCTCCCCTCCCCCCTGTCGGCTGGTCTATGTCAGACACCAGTACACCACTGACCTCCCCTACCCTCCCCTGACCTTCTCAGGTGCCAGCTGAGACGCTGGTCGGCCCACAGAACCTGCTCGTTCACCTGCGGGACGTCTCGGCAGAGAACGCGCACCTCTACCAGTACCGACTCTGGGACGCTAAGAGGGTCAAGGTGGAGACCGCCCAGAACAGGGTATGTAACACAGACCGTAACACAAACCGTAACGCAGGTCGTTACACAGGGCGTAAAATAGATTGAACACAGACCGTAACATAGATCGAACACAGACCGTAACACTGGCTGCGTACGTGCGGTGACTCGGCCGGCCGGAACTGGGCTTGACCCATTGGGCAATGAACAGGTGATTTCTGTGACAGCGTCACCGCTGCAGGTCAGTCAGGGACACACAGACACTGAACCCGGCGCCCTTGTGCATGGTACAGGTCTCGCGGGTTTTAGCGGTAGGTTTTGCACCTAGAAAATTTAGTGTACTTCAGGCTATATCTTCGTCGTCTTAAGCTTTTAAGTGTTGAAGATGCGATCGACTTGTTGGGTAACAAGCCGGCCATGATCGTGTAAAATGGCTTCATCGTAGATCGATTAGTTTCTGAGATATAACCGGAAATGTAAAAGTGCTTAACCTACCGCTTAATCTCGCGAGACCTGTACCTGAGCCCTGAGCGCGCCCATGTGTCGCCTCCAGGGCGTGTCGCCGGACGGTTAGGTGTGTCGGACTGAAACCTGAACCTGCCTGAGTGTTATGCTATGACTCCCCAGGGCGTGTCGCCGGATGGGGCGGCCGGCTACCGGGACGGTCTGCGGCGGGCCACCAACGGCAACCCGCTCTCCGCCGAGGAGGTACAGAAGGTCGTCAGCCGGGTAAACCAGCTCTCCAGCTAGCGGCGCAGAGGTCAGTCACCGCACCGGGCGTATTGCACGGGGACCCTAACAGACGCCTCACTCCTTTCCCTCATCTCAGTTGTTCTTTCATTTTTTTTTTTATAAATAATCGAGATAGACCAGAGCATTTTCGGTGCATTTATTAGGGTCATGTTACTCCAACGGGGTTGCGTTGTCGGCACAGTCCTGTCTGGTCTGTGTGCTGCGGCGATGCTCTGCTATCCGGTGACCCAATGCCACTGTCCGCTGACCGAGTGTCGGCTCTCTGCTTACCGTGTAACGTCTGTCCGTCAGGGTGGTGGCCGTGAACGCCTGTGTGACGGCGCCGGAGGCCAGCGCCGGCCGGCTGCTGTCACTGCTGGACCAGCTGCTCCCGCCGGACGCCGGAGCGCTGCCCGACTGGGGTCTACATCCTGGTACGTTACTGGGAGCGGCACGGTGTGTGTTGGGTGCTTCTGACGGTCAGTTGTAGTAACTGTTAGTTCCTCTACTGGCCACCAGGTGAAAAGCGTAATAGCTGTACAGCAATGTAGAGTTGCTTCAGCTTTGGCGTAAACTTTCTCCTCTTCCGCTCACCATTCACCACCAGAGTCAGCAGCGTCTCGGCTGGCGGTCCAGTCAGTCAGGGCGAGTGTCTTCACTCGCCACAGCGGGCCGGACCCATTACAGGGTAGCAGAGTTATCAGTTACCAAGCCTTGGCCTATGAAGAAAACCAAGAAATAGTAGCAATTGCATATATGTAATGATTCTACTCTATTACGATTGGGCTAGCGAAGCGTATTCCTGTAACGTTTTTAATAGGCTTGTAAGTCAGCAACCGCTGGGCTGATTGACCCGCGTTACTCTTTGTTGCGTAATCCTATCCCTTCCATCTCGTTATTGACTACAACTGATGTATCTTGGTGAGTTATTGACTACAACTGATGTATCATGGTGAGCGTCGTGACACGTGCGACGTGAAGGGCCAAGAGTGTTCGTTATTCTGCTGCAGTAGCGATTTTGGGTTGCTCATATATCTTGAACCCTGAACTGCCACGCCGATTGCGCTCAAATTTGGTACACTGTTTGGGACTGGTTGATAGGGATGTGTTTTTTTTTATAGCGCGCATGTGTTTTTTATAGCGCGGAGAAAAAAGTAGGGATTGTTAGGGTTAAGCAGGGAGTCACCGATGTTAGATCCCTCTCTGGGTCCTTTCATAGGAGGTCACGGTCCTGACCCGAGATAGCTGAGCTGTGTCGCAGCCCTGACCTCAGACAGCTGAGCTGTGCACGCCGTCGGCTCGGCCGTCAGTCGCCACAGCCGCTGACGCCAGTGTCCAAACAGCTCCAAACAATATCCGGCCCTGTATAGCAGGATAAGCCATCAGAGGCGGGAGTGATCACCGGGACGGGCTGCATGGTACAGGACGGGCTGGGAACACGTCAACTCCAGCATGACGTGTTCCCAGTGTACCTGCATGTAGTTTCTTTATTCCTCAGCAGTTGTCATCCCCTTGGCGTTAGTGTTTCGCGTCCCTCCATTGATCACTCCCGCCTCTGATGGCTTATCCTGCTATACAGGGCCGGATATTGTTTGGAGCTGTTTGGACACTGGCGTCAGCGGCTGTGGCGACTGACGGCCGAGCCGACGGCGTGCACAGCTCAGCTGTCTGAGGTCAGGGCTGCGACACAGCTCAGCTATCTCGGGTCAGGACCGTGACCTATGAAAGGACCCAGAGAGGGATCTAACATCGGTGACTCCCTGCTTAACCCTAACAATCCCCACTTTTTTTCTCCGCGATATAAAAAACACATGCGGTTAGGCTACCTGTGTCGAATTAATTAAAGTTTGTTATGTCAAAGTTTCAAAATATCAATCCGGTCTGCATGTCTGACTTCTCGCAGAACGGTTCTAGAGACAGTGTCAGCGCTCGCGGAACGGTCCTCAGATATGTCCACTTTCAAGCGCGGAACGGTCCTACTGCGCCACCAGACTCCTCTCCCTCTCCCCTCCCCCCTGTCGGCTGGTCTATGTCAGACACCAGTACACCACTGACCTCCCCTACCCTCCCCTGACCTTCTCAGGTGCCAGCTGAGACGCTGGTCGGCCCACAGAACCTGCTCGTTCACCTGCGGGACGTCTCGGCAGAGAACGCGCACCTCTACCAGTACCGACTCTGGGACGCTAAGAGAGTCAAGGTGGAGACCGCCCAGAACAGGGTATGTAACACAGACCGTAACACAAACCGTAACGCAGGTCGTTACACAGGGCGTAAAATAGATTGAACACAGACCGTAACATAGATCGAACACAGACCGTAACACTGGCTGCGTACGTGCGGGGACTCGGCCGGCCGGAACTGGGCTTGACCCATTGGGCAATGAACAGGTGATTTCTGTGACAGCGTCACCGCTGCAGGTCAGTCAGGGACACACAGACACTGAACCCGGCGCCCTTGTGCATGGTACAGGTCTCGCGGGTTTTAGCGGTAGGTTTTGCACCTAGAAAATTTAGTGTACTTCAGGCTATATCTTCGTCGTCTTAAGCTTTTAAGTGTTGAAGATGCGATCGACTTGTTGGGTAACAAGCCGGCCATGATCGTGTAAAATGGCTTCATCGTAGATCGATTAGTTTCTGAGATATAACCGGAAATGTAAAAGTGCAAAACCTACCGCTTAATCTCGCGAGACCTGTACTTGAGCCCTGAGCGCGCCCATGTGTCGCCTCCAGGGCGTGTCGCCGGACGGTTCTGTGTGTCGGACTGAAACCTGAACCTGCCTGAGTGTTATGCTATGACTCCCCAGGGCGTGTCGCCGGATGGGGCGGCCGGCTACCGGGACGGTCTGCGGCGGGCCACCAACGGCCACCCGCTCTCCGCCGAGGAGGTACAGAAGGTCGTCAGCCGGGTAAACCAGCTCTCCAGCTAGCGGCGCAGAGGTCAGTCACCGCACCGGGCGTATTGCACGGGGACCCTAACAGACGCCTCACTCCTTTCCCTCATCTCAGTTGTTCTTTCATTTTTTTTTATAAGTAATGGAGATAGACCAGAGCATTTCGATGCATTTATAAGGGTCATGTTTCTCCAACCTGGTTGCGTTGTCGGCACAGTCCTGTCTGGTCTGTGTGCTGCGGCGGTGCTCTGCTATCCGGTGACCCAATGCCACTGTCCGCTCAACGAATGTCGGCTCTCTGCTGACCGTGTAACGTCTGTCCGTCAGGGTGGTGGCCGTGAACGCCTGTCTGACGGCGCCGTAGGCCAGCGCCGGCCGGCTGCTGTCACTGCTGGACCAGCTGCTCCCGCCGGACGCCGGAGCGCTGCCCGACTGGGGTCTACATCCTGGTACGTTACTGGGAGCGGCACGGTGTGTGTTGGGTGCTTCTGACGGTCAGTTGTAGTAACTGCTAGTTCCTCTACTGGCCACCAGGTGAAAAGCGTAATAGCTGTACAGGAATGTAGAGTTGCTTCAGCTTTGGCGTAAACTTTCTCCTCTTCCGCTCACCATTCACCACCAGAGTCAGCAGCGTCTCGGCTCGCGGTCCAGTCAGTCAGGGCGAGTGTCTTCACTCGCCACAGCGGGCCGGACCCATTACGGGGCAGCAGAGTTATCAGTTAGCAAGCCTTGGCCTATAAAGAAAACCAAAAAATAGTAGCAATTGCATATATGTAATGATTCTACTCTATTACGATTGAGCTAGCGAAGCGTACTCCTGTAACGTTTTTAATAGGCTTGTAAGTCAGCAACCACTGGGCTGATTGACCTGCGTTACTCTTTGTTGCGTAATCCTATCCCTTCCATCTCGTTATTGACTACAACTGATGTATCTTGGTGAGTTATTGACTACAACTGATGTATCATGGTGAGCGTCGTGACACGTGCGACGTGAAGGGCCAAGAGTGTTCGTTATTCTGCTGCAGTAGCGATTTTGGGTTGGTCATATATCTTGAACCCTGAACTGCCACGCCGATTGCGCTCAAATTTGGTACACTGTTTGGGACTGGTTGATTGGGATGTGTTTTTTTTTTATAGCGCGCATGTGTTTTTTATAGCGCGGAGAAAAAAGTAGGGATTGTTAGGGTTAAGCAGGGAGTCACCGATGTTAGATCCCTCTCTGGGTCCTTTCATAGGAGGTCACGGTCCTGACCCGAGATAGCTGAGCTGTGTCGCAGCCCTGACCTCAGACAGCTGAGCTGTGCACGCCGTCGGCTCGGCCGTCAGTCGCCACAGCCGCTGACGCCAGTGTCCAAACAGCTCCAAACAATATCCGGCCCTGTATAGCAGGATAAGCCATCAGAGGCGGGAGTGATCACCGGGACGGGCTGCATGGTACAGGACGGGCTGGGAACACGTCAACTCCAGCATGACGTGTTCCCAGTGTACCTGCATGTAGTTTCTTTATTCCTCAGCAGTTGTCATCCCCTTGGCGTTAGTGTTTCGCGTCCCTCCATTGATCACTCCCGCCTCTGATGGCTTATCCTGCTATACAGGGCCGGATATTGTTTGGAGCTGTTTGGACACTGGCGTCAGCGGCTGTGGCGACTGACGGCCGAGCCGACGGCGTGCACAGCTCAGCTGTCTGAGGTCAGGGCTGCGACACAGCTCAGCTATCTCGGGTCAGGACCGTGACCTATGAAAGGACCCAGAGAGGGATCTAACATCGGTGACTCCCTGCTTAACCCTAACAATCCCCACTTTTTCTCCGCGATATAAAAAAACCATGCGGTTAGTTTCCTGTGTCGAATTAATTAAAGTTTATTATGTCAAGTTTCAAAATACCAACCCGGTCTGCATGTCTGACTTCTCGCAGAACGGTTCTAGAGACAGTGTCAGCGCTCGCGGAACGGTCCTCAGATATGTCCACTTTCAAGCGCGGAACGGTCCTACTGCGCCACCAGACTACCTCTCCCTCTCCCCTCCCCCCCTGTCCGCTGGTCTATGTCAGACACCAGTAAACCACTGACCTCCCCTACCCTCCCCTGACCTTCTCGGTTCCAGCTGAGACGCTGGTCGGCCCACGAACCTGCTCGTCACCTGCGGGA